>NW_014578838.1:44896-54077 GCF_000485595.1 Priapulus caudatus
TCTCACATGATAAAAATGATTTTACGTTGGTTAAATTTGCAAAAATCTTGACGATTTGAATTAGTGTTGTCTAACACTATTTACCCAGTAGGCTACTGGCGTCTCTCTGTTGCTGTACTGGTTGCTGAGGTGATGTCATCGTGATTTGTGTATGGTGCACAAAGTGGTGCCCAAACAGTTTCTGTTTTGATTTGTGTTAGCTATATAGAATATAGAATATAGGAAAAATAAATAATATATGTTCATGTGTATTATGTTTGAAAAAATTATAAATAAAACTGCGAAATGCTATTAGTGTTTTTTTAATTTCTGCCAACAAAAATATTTGCGACAGTCCCCCTTCACGATAGATCAGAGGCTAGATCAACTAAACGATAAACAATGTTGGGCAGACCAGTTCAATTCAGTGCATCGGAAAGAAAACGAAGGAGAAAAAAGCGGAAAGAAGATTATATGAGAAACTCCCCCCTTAAGTTTACAAGGAATTTCCATGGCTGCCACAATAATTTTGCCAATGCCTCGTTTACCGCAGATGTTCGCTATATCGGCTAGCTGCGTCTGGGCGCCACACAAGAGTTTCGAATTAATGGCGGTTGTGTTTGTTTCGAGCGTTTGGTTACATCAAATGCACCGGCAAATTAGGGAGTATAAAGAAGGTATATCAGCATGAAAAGTAAACAGAAACGCTAATTGTATTTTCAGTTATTTTATTAGTTATGCCTCTTTATTCGCTAAAATTTCCAATTCTAACACACAACTTGATTTTTAAGCAGTTTTTTCCAGTTTTCTCGGTAAATATGAAAATTAAAAAAAAATCCAGATGCACTATTTTGGTCCATATTGTGCTTAACATGTGGCAAAAATTTTGTATCCTCACTCTTTCTGGTAGTTGAGAAATATCCAAAATATCATTTTTACATAAATATTCAAAATTTGTGTGGTAACATAATTAGGTGCTGGAAATTTCATGAAATTTTTTGGCTTGAGCATAGAGATATATCTTCTCTATAAATAAAACAAGTGATTGATTCGATTCATTCGCCAATAAACGTTTAATCTTCACTAGAGCAATACCCGTGTAAAAGGTGGAGAGTATCCTTAAGTATTATATTATTACTATTAGTATTACTAATTGTTTTCGTCGTGTTTATTCGTGACACTGACAGGATTCATAATTGCTGCATTATCAATATCATTATGATTTCATGTCATGGCCATGGTATAGCTCCAAGAAACGGTATGGCTAGGGTTAGAATAGACAATCCGTCGTATACAATCCAATGGCAATGTATAGACAATCCGTCGCATAGACTGGTCGGGCTAGGCCGTGGCACTGGTACTGGTAGTGAGTTAGCGGTAGTCTCCCGGGGGGGGGGGTGATCACTCACTGACTCATGATATTACTTGGTACGCATGCTCGTCAGAGAAAATGTCGAAATAGGGTCGGATTATTACCATGTAACGTCGATGACGACTAAAAATAGACCATTCGATTCGTTCATTTATTTCCGTGTTTACATTCTCAAAATGATTCTCCCGGTCCCGGATTTTCCAGTCTTAACGTCAGACTGATGGGCGTAAAATTCAAGTATTCGCAGTATACGTGAAATTGGCCACTTACAAGTCTGGGCACGATACTACGGGTTTACACAAATTTTTCGCTAGTGTCTTACGCCAATAAGGGGTGAAATTTGCCAAGACGCACCTTAGTGACTTAGGGTCCAATTTTGAGATGCTTTGACGAGCATGCGTACCAAGTAATAGCCTGACTGACCCCCCCCCCCGGGGGTAGTCTCGGTGTTATTTTAATTTATGTATTAAGTGAAAGTTACGATATATGTTACGATGATGTTACGAAAATTAAGGATAACAACGAACGAAATAATACAGCAATGGAATGTCTGTAGCAAAATTAAGCCCATGACAGTGCATGAAAGAACTGGCAGCCCTTGGATAAAGCTGGGCACAGAATGTGTTCAGAAGTGGCCAGAGAAACTATCTCACCATATTTGACTATTACAGCCGCTATCCAGTGGTGTAGCTCTTGGAGTCCACCACTATCAGAGCAGTTATTGCTGCAAGGAAAGCCAAAATCTGCTTTTTAGGAGTGCCCCCTGAAATCATGTCAGATATTGGTCCACAGAGAGAATACAGACTTTTGTGAAACGATGAATAAATGACTAGCAGTTTTAGATATCTCCAATTCAACGGCGTTGTTAAAAGACAGAATGTTATTCTCTCAAAACTCAGTGTTTCACTAAGGTCGAACACTTCTTCACTGGCAAAATATATCAGTAGAAGTATCTTTTGTTAGTCCTCTGTGACGTTCTCAGCAACCAGATAGTTGTCGAAATGACGTGTCCATCGTCCACAATGGGCGCGTGCGTCTTCAGCTGGCTCCACAGTCAAATATGGCAATGTTTGTTCTTTCATAGCATAGAAATTACAGGAAAGTATTGTAGATATTTACTCAATGGTTTATCTCATCCCTAGTTATGTCGTGCATTGAAGCCACAGACCAGTTTTAAATGCACAGCGTAATACGGAATACTACCTCGAAAGAAATTTCATCCAACCAGAAAGCAACGTCATTAACGGGGTGCACGAAAAAACGAGGAAGCATAATATTGATGCACAATAAAATCACAAAACATACACACCTAACACAGATTTAAATGAATATGACTTGAACCTGTAACGATATTCTCTAACAAAATTCACAAGTGTGTAATAATTACTCTTTTTACAGACAGAACTTGAAACTGCCCTCAAGGAAGCAGGAGGAAAGTTGGTGGTCATAGATTTCTATGCAGATTGGTGTGGACCATGCAAGCAAATTGCTCCTAAAATTCTGGTAGGATAGTAAATAGTATAATCTTTTTATTGTATATTAACTGTTTTTCCCTTTTTAACTCTCAGGGAAGTGGTTATTGGTGACTAATGATTTTAACGTTACATTTACAAATAACAAGTTGGTGTCATCCCTTGCTTGGAATTTACATGGTTTTCAAGCATTTGCTTTGTAAGTCTCTACTAAAAAGCTGTGTTTTTAGTTTTGATGATTATTTTTTGCAGTGCATTCAAGATGTGAAGACAGAATTAAAACTAATAGTAATAGTATTAACTAAAATAATGACGATTTGTTTAAAAATGCTTAGTTATGAAGACATACGGGATAAGCTGTATTATCTGTTCTGATACTAAAATACTGGTGCAGCGCATGGAGCAAGAGAATGCACTGGTTCCTAGTTTTTGTGTCATCATAGTGGGAGATGTCAGGATAAGGAAGGGTTGATCACGGTTTGCAGTGCCAGTGCTATGGTAGGAATCACTGTGAACATATGAAGTGCTTATACACAGCATGCAATTTGAGATTATCTGATCATCAATAATTGGCATTCTTCAGGTAAACTTTCGTAAAACGTAATTCCGTCACTGCTGCTTTTTTTGTGAAAAAGGTCAAGTATGAAGAATCTGCAAAAATACGACCCTATAAATGTCTGCCAGCACATATATTATTGACACCATAGGTAGTAATGAACCAGATCAAACTTTACCAATGTCTCATGTAGATTAACAAGAAATTCTTTTGAAAGGGAAAAATTATGCCCAACTCTCAGAAGCAATTTTATTGCAGTATTTTTTTGCCCTAGTAGCCTTCCCCATAGAAGAGGTATCCAACTTCATATTTTGATGTGATAACAAGGGTACCATATGACCTTATGAAAATTTTGTTAATTAGGTGGAACTTAAGATTAATCATAGCATTTAAAATTATAGCAAAACGTTATCTGAATTGCAATTCTGTCACAGTTTAATTGCCCTTGTGATCGAACTTAATAGTTTCGTTCAACATCCCCTTAACAATGTCTTCCCATGCACATTTTTGTAACAAACCACTGTAAAAACATAAGTAAATAACTTGCTACACTTTAAAGGAATAATAGGTTCATTGATTATGCAATGTTGACGAATGCTAGAGTAGCTGGCACCTTGTGTAGTTAATAAGTACATTACTGTTAGGTTTTGTAAGAATCCATCATGTTAGGCAACGGAGGCTCAATTTCTATTTAGGTTCGAGGCAGGTCTACCACTGCCGCCACGCTTTATTTTCTACACTCGATTCAAAACAACAGAACATTGCAAAAGTTACAAAGATGACCACCCGATGGCAGCACGTCTCAATCCATAATAATACATGTCACAATATCTCACACTCCCCACCTTGGACAGTTAAGCTGTTCAACCAAATAAAAGAACTCAATCAAAATCTTCGAACATCAAAGGACTGTATAATAATCAGAATTCAAGTCGTCACTCTAAACAGCAAAACTACAAATCTAATGGAGTTATCAAGAATACACGTGATCTCACTAATTCTAAACAAACAGGCCAATCTAGTTATGGATCATATTAAACTGAAAGGAAAGTTTTAACACATATTGCTATCTTGCAATAACTAACGTCTATCTAAATTATCTTGTCCATGGAAGAGCTCAAGCTCACTATATAAATGACAGATTGAACACCATCACACTATAAACAATGTTCATATACAGTAGTACAGTATAAACAGTCACACTAATAGTTTAAGCCAGGACTTTCTCCTTTGGTCCGCAGCAATGGCAGTTGCTCTCCTTGGTCTTCTTTCTCTCGAGTCCTGATCGATAGGGTAGATCTCTGGACTATCTCCCCTAGCTGCTTCATCAGGAGCTTCAGCACAGATATCCGCACACACCTCTAGGGGATAAAGCCGTTGTAGTGGACGTCTTAGTGTAGTTATCTTCCCCTTTGCTGATTGCACTTTCACTACAGCTCCCCGCACCTTATTATCAGAGCCGGTTATCAACTCGATAACCTTTGCCAGTTTCCACAAGCAACGTGGTTGGTTCTCCTCATGTATGAGGACTATGTCACCGACACAAATCTTCTGAGGATGATCACATTTCTTCCCGTATCGGTGTCCCTCTCGTAGTTCTGCAAGGTACTCATTTTTCCAGCGACTCCAAGCATGATCTAGGGCTAGCTGGAGGTGTCTCCATCTGTTCGATAGTTCTAAATTGGTTACCCGTGGCTCTGTTGACATCTCTTCATGGCAGTCAGGGAAACGATTTAGCTTCTGTCCGTAGAGTAAGTGGGACGGAGTAAGGGGTTGCTCCAAATCACTGGTATCCAGGTAAGTAAGCGGTCGAGTATTGAACATGAGTTCAACTTCACATAGAGCTGTTTGGATCTCATCAACTGTAAGTTTAGCACCACCTACAGTTTTCTTCAGGCTCCTCTTCAATGTCTTAATCAGTCTCTCAAAGAAGCCTCCCCACCATGGGGCCTTCTCCAGATTGAACTTCCACTGGATCTGGTTGTTAGCGGCGTATGTCTTCACGGCCACATGATTCACGATCTTGGCGACTGTCTTAGCTGCCTTCCTAAAGGTTGTCGCATTGTCGCTCACGACCAAGGACGGGGTCCCTCGTCTCCCAATGAACCGTCTAAGACATCTCAGGAAGGCATCAGTGGTCAAATCGGTCACCATTTCAAGGTGGACTGCCCTTGTCACACAACAGGTGAAGAGACAGACCCAGACCTTACCTCCATCTTTCGTGTAGAGTGGTCCAGCGTAGTCGAGACCCGTCATCGTGAAGGGGGGTGCCTCGGTCACTCTGAATTCAGGTAATGGTGGTGACATCGGTGGTTTGTATGGCTGTCCATCAATTCTCTTACACAGTACGCACTTCATTATTAAGGATCTTACCATAGATCTCCCTTTGATTATCCAGTATTTGGATCTCAACTCTGTCAGGGTTGATTTTACCCCACTGTGGATCGTCCTCTCATGACAGTCTACGATAAGCAGCTTCGTAAACTCATGCTTCCTATTCAATAGGATGGGGTATTTCTGGGAATGAGGAGCACTCATCTTTTCCAGACGTCCCTTACATCTCAAGAGTCCTCGATCCTCAAAGAGGCCAAGTTGAGTTTTCCATGTTGGAAATAATGGATCATCCAACAGACTCCTCTGGGATTCCTTTATCCAACACTCCTCTGCTTCTTGTATGTCTCTCGCAGTGACATCTGCTGTCACTTGGCCCTTCCTCAGGCGTCTCACGAATTTCAACACAAGGGCCGTAACTCTCAGAAGTGATCTCCGTGTACTGAAGTCAGTAATATCCATAATGGTTCCAATTCTGGCAGGAAATTCATGTTCTGTGGTCAGCATGACCAGCTCTCTCTTCGCCTTCACCTTCATTTCGTCGAGGCACTCAATGGGTAGATCCATCTGTGACAGGTCATCCTCTTCAGGGAGGACATCGGGATTATCTGGGGTGTCACTCTGTTTTAGCCAGTAAGGACCATCAATCCAGGTAGAACACTGTGACAGTTCTTCTAGTGCCATGCCCCTTGAGGCGATATCGGCAGGATTCATCGAGCCTGGACAATGTCCCCAGGTGTCCACTGGTACAAGTTTACGTACTTCATTCGCTCTATTCTGGACGAATTGTTTCCATTCAGACTTCACTCCTTTTATCCATGCCAGAGCAACTCTAGAATCTGACCAGCAATATGTCTCATCAATAGTGATCTCAAACTTTAGTGCTTCCTTCACCGTTCTAATCAGTCTAGCAAGAACAAGTGCTGACAGGAGTTCTAGACGTGGGATTGTCATTCCGGACACAGGGGCTACTCGAGTCTTTGATACCAGGAATCTGATTGTCCTCGTGCTGTGTGACATCACTACAAGATAGATCACTGCCCCATAGGCCTTCGCTGAGGCATCACAAAATCCATGAATTTTGTACACTAACTCACAGTTCTGATGTAGACTCATAGGATAGTAGCAACGTGGTATGGTTATACTAGCTGCTCGTTGGAGGTCTTGCACTAGGTTATTCCACTTCACAAGTAAGGAATTTTCCAGCATGTCATCCCATCCGGATTTCATTTGACACAGCTCTTGGAACAGCATCTTGAACCTCAGGATAGCTGGTGCCACTATACCAAGTGGATCATAGAAGGTTGAGGCTAGTTTCACGACATTTCGTTTGGTTGGGATGACGTCCATTGCTTGTTTTGCAACAAGCACGAGATTGAACACCAACGTGTCCTCAATATGGTTCCAGACGATTCCCAGTATTTTCCGGGAGTCCACTGAGCTAGCACTAGATGTCGCACCCAAAGTGTGTTGGGTGTAGGATTCGTCTTCCGATACGACACCGCTGCCATTTGACTCAGTCTCTCTCTTCTCAGTAATGTCTTCGGCTTCACAGCTTCTAAGGTTCTCAGTCGACTTTATCCGATCCATCAGTTCCACCGAATTGCTGGCGAACTTCCGTAGGTTAAATCCTCCAGATAGCAGACTGGCTTTCGCTTTCTCATAGAAGTCATAGGCATCATCCGTAGTGTCGAAACAGACCGTCATGTCATCAACATATATAGATCTCATGAATCTCTCTGTGAAGGACAAGTCGCCATCCTTCGACATGTGGTGGTGTATTGTGGCGTTCAGTAGGAAGGGACTTGACGACACGCCAAATACTACTCTGGTGAATCGTAGCTCTACAACATCCAGTTCGGTATCTTCAATATCACGAACCCACAAGAAACGTAAGGCATCTTGGTCGGGCTTCTTTATGCCAACCATCAGGAAAGCCTTTTCAATGTCTCCAGTAAGGGCTACAGGCTTGCACCGGAATCTCAGCAGTATGTCAAGGATGTTTTCTAGAAGAGCAGGACCAACGTACAAGCAGTCATTTAAGGAGATTCCATGAGATCGACACGACGCATCATAGACAATCCTTAGTTTGGTTGTGTCCTTGTCACAACGTATGACTCCATGATGTGCCAGGTAGTGGATGGTAGACTCCTCAGTCTCATTCTCTATGGGAGTTACAGGTTCCACGATTCCTTGTTTCATCTGATCCCTCATCACTCGATCATACTCTCTCAGGATCTCAGGGGACATTCTCCTTAAGAGGTTCAATAATCTAGAGTGAGCAACATCCCTGTTGTCTGGTAATGGTGGATGTGGATCCTTCCACGGTAGCTCTACTTGATATCTTGTTCCATCAAACTCGACGGTTTCTTCAAAGTGTTCGTGGACACGGTCTTCGTTCGGCTTTATACCCAGGCTTTCGAGATTCCAGAACTGTTTCAGCGTCTCATTGAGGGGACCTTCATTTGAGACTTCAGTGCACAGATTAACATGAGTCATTAGGTTTACAGGGTATGGACCGTCAGCTTCATGTACAGGGCCTGACAACACCCACCCAAACTTGGTGTGTACAGCTGTTGGAGCGGATCAGTACTGGAGTGTTGTGACCGGAAGGGTTGTCAGAGGTGAAGATGGCCCAATCAGAATATCAACTTCAACAGTCTCATCTTTCTCACTGATTGTGTCACTAAGGTTAATGTCTCTAAGGTGTGGGAACATACTAAGGCACTTTCTCTGATCAACTACTCTCAGGGTGTCACAGATTGTTGGAACAACAAATGCTGTTAATTCGATCTCACCTCCAGTTTCATCAGTAGCATAGATCTTCACTCTAGGTGAAAACTGTGGATGACTGGTAGACTCCCCAAACGACTTTATATTTAGAGTCTGGCCCCCTATAACGGGTAGTTTTACTTCATCATGGACTTTGGTCGTTACGAACGACTGATGGCTACCAGTATCAAACAGCACTCTCACTCTGCGTCTTCCAACAGTTCCTCTTATCGTGGTAGCTGTCATCTGCAGGGCGGCTCTAGGCGCCCTCTCATTTTCAGAAGTGTGTAGGCTAGCCGTAGTGGATGGTACGGCTGTTCTCGATAGTCTGTTAGCATCGACTCGGGATGGCTCAACTTGTCTGTCAGGGAATTTCTTTTCTCTACACAGGCTCACATGATGTCGTTCCCCGCATTTGTTGCACTTCATATTCGATGGACACCTACTACTGATATGATTCCTTCGTAGGCAGACAAAGCATCGTCCAGCCCTCTTCAGTATCGAAAATCTCTCCCCTACATCAATCACATTCTTACAGGTGTGTGTTGGGTGAGACTGTCTGCAGAACGTGCAAGTCGGACCTTATCATCGCGTGTAAATAAGGCAGCAACAGTAGCTTTACCTTTCTGACCACTGGCATTTCCGGGACGAGCCGTCGTTCCAGTAGCACCATCAGGGATGTCAACCTCTGACCTCTGT
>NW_014578839.1:0-3431 GCF_000485595.1 Priapulus caudatus
GTGTGTGTGTGTGTGTGTGTGTGTGTGTGTGTGTGTGTGTGTGTGTGTGTGTGTGTGTGTGTGTGTGTGTGTGAGTAATAGAGAGAGGGGAACCAATTACATGGTTAAAGAGAGAAACAAAGGGGGAGCGCGCGTAAGAGAGTAATGCAGAACTACGGAGAACAGACAAACAAACAAAATAACAACAAAAACAAACAGACAGAAAGACAAACAACACCAACATACTCCTCGCGAAATGCACACGCGGCTGCACAGAACTACAAACACATCTGCTTCAATATTCACCCCCACCTCGCATCTCACAGCAGGAACATGGGCCCGCACACTACCAGTATGTAGTAAGGTCACTATATATTCTATACCATGATGATAATTATCCCAGTCATTCATGCACTGTCCCAGTTTTACATATCAGAGCAGAGTGTGTGTGAACAGCGAGCACATGTAGATCGGGCCGTGTCAAATTACTTCCTGTATTAGCAAACGATTAGTTCCCATTATCACTAATCATTATCACTAATAGATGTGTTCGTTCTCCGAGCTCTGCCAAACGAACACGACCTTTACCGAACAGTCACGAACCTTGACGAGCAATTACGACTTTTTTGCCGACAATCACGACGTTTGGCAAAACAGTCACGAACGTTGGCGAACAATGGCTAACGCTAACGAACAATCACGATCATTGCCAAACAATCACGAACGATTGCCGAACAATGACGAACTTACCGAACCATCACACATTGCGAACAATCACGACCATTGCCAACAAATCACGAACGTTGCCGAACAATCACGAACGTTGCGCGAACAATCGCAAGCCTTGCTAATTGTTATTCACAATAGAAGCAAAGCGGCGTGTATATCAAATACTAAGCGTCGTAAGAGTGACATCACCGCATGTTAATGCAACAGATCTGACTCAGGATGGCGCTCCCCGGCACTCTGTGTTCCTGAAGCCCGCCCACTAAAGCCCCGCCACTCGAAGCCCCGAACTACGGTTCGACCACAAGTAAGGTGAAAATGTTCTGTGCAATGGTGTACATATATATATATATATATATATATATTATATATATATACATATAAATAAATAAATAATATTATGCAATATATATATATATATATAGGTTGCATGTGTTTGTGTGTATATGTGTACAAAAGAACCTTTTAATCACACTTTGCTTTAAATAACATAACACCATATACGATTTTAAATAACCCATCATATAAGCAATCAATTTCTTTTCGACCCAATATGTCACACATCGTTGCATTATGACTGGGTTCAACTAGTAACACGTACTAGACATCCATATATACACCAGTAATCTCTATATACTAACTATCTATACTATAGTATATTAGTATGTTAGTATATAGAGATCAATCAGTAATGTGTTTTAGTCATAATCAGTAACGCACATCACTGATCTCCCTAGTGATGTGTACATGCACATGTAGTACTGCGCATGCGCGTTGCTACGTACTTGATGAGCTCTGCGATGATTGGTGGAAGGTCGGCCATCATGTTGCTAGAGACGTTCAGTTCTTGCAGCGTCAGCACCTGCAGATGGCGCTCGGGAACACGTACAGGTCGTGTCGGACAGGTTGAGAGAGTGAAGGTTTTGGAAGCTCGGCAGATCGTCGACCCAACCTAGAGGGAGCCACGAGTAACGCACGCTGAGTGATGATGATGATTACGACGATGATGATGATGATGACGATGATGATGATGCTGATTGATGATGATGATGATGATGATGATGATGGGATACGCAGCTGTACAGATGTCGAGTAGGAATTAAGCTCTCGCTCTCTCTCTCGCTTTCTGCTCGTCTCCTCTCCCTTTCCGTCTCATCTCTCGCTCTCTCTCCCTTTCCCTCTCTATCTCGCGCTCTATCTCCCATTTCTATCTTTCTCTCCCTTCACTTCCCCTCTATCTCTATCCCTCCCTCTCTCTCCCTCTCTCTCCACCTCCCTCTCTCTCTCACCCTCCTACCCCACCCTCCTCTCCTCCCCACCTTCCTCTCTATGACAGAGCAGGCTATACCTATGGTATAGATGTCCTCCTCTATCGGTCTCGCTCTCGCTCTCTCTCTCTCTCTCTCTCTCTCTCTCTCTCTCTCTCTCTCTCTCCCTCTCTATCTCTCCTTCTTTCCCTCCCCCTCTCTCTTTCCCTCTCTCCATCCGCCCACCTTCCTCTCTATAAAAGAGCAGGCTGTACCTATGGTATAGATGTCCTCCTCTATCGGTCTCTCCTTGAGAGCATTATGGCGCAGGTTGAGTTGCGACAGTCTATCGTTGACAAACAGATTCTCGGGGATGTACTCCAGATGATTGTTAGACAGATCCGCCAGGTTTGGCAGCTTCGCAGCAGCCTGTTACCAAGACAACGAGCGACGCGATAAAGTCAACAAGTGAACATCAAGGAAGCCAGTGAATGAATGAGCATCCGTGAATTAAGCCAATAGACTGAGATCTATTAGGGAAGTCGATATGTGAACATCGGTAAGAAGAAAGTCAACAAGTGAGCATCGTTAACCTATATAAACAAGTGAACATTGATAAGATAAGTAAACTAATAGGCATTTGTAACTTCGTGTATTTCCGTAGCCACTTCGTGACCCACGACTCACCTTCGTGCATTTCCGTAGCCACTTCGTCAGGTCCGAGTCGCTGGAGAAGGACAGGCATATGCAGCGCCCTCCCTGCATCTCTGACGTCACCTTCAAACATCTCTCGTGATTTTTGAACTTGACCTCTTCCACTCTTCCCGTGGCCAACTGATACACATGTGGCGTGCCCCTCCTATCCACACCTGCAATCAAGAGAATATTACACATGTAATCAAGAGCATATTACACCTGCAATCAAGAGCATATTACACCTGCAATCAAGAGCATACTACACCTGTAATCAAGAGCATACTACACCTGTAATCAAGAGCATACTACACCTGCAAACAAGAGCATATTACACCTGCAATCTAGAGCAGATTACACCTGCAATCTAGAGCATATTACACCTGTAATCAAAAGGGATATTACACCTGTAATCAACAGGTTATATACGCGATACTTGTACGTCGTAGGACGTTATAGGTAATGTGTGCGGGCATTGTATCCTTCTTCTGAGAATGCGCTTACGAAAACATGTGTAACTGTCGGTGTTTCACCTGGGCACAAAATTTATGCGTTTCAGATGTTTTTTGAATACGTGACGGCGTTGTTCCATTCGATTAGTCTCCTTCCCTTACAATCTATGTACCTTTCCTTTCCCTACATCTTAGCCACTCCCCCCCCTCTGCTCTCTCACATGTACCCTACGAAAATGCCACAGACGGTAGTATGTGCACACACACGCGCGCGCACGCGAACGCACACACACACCCACACACACACACACACACACACACACACACACACACA
>NW_014578839.1:3441-4034 GCF_000485595.1 Priapulus caudatus
CGAACAATCACGATCATTGCCAAACAATCACGACGATTGCCGAACAATCACGAACGTTGCCGAACAATCACGAACGTTGCCGAACAATCACGAACGTTGCCGAACAATTGCAAGCCTTGCTAAGTTATTCACAATAGAAGCAAAGCGGCGTGTGTATCAAAATACTAAGCGTCGTAAGAGTGACATCACCGCATGTTAATGCAACAGGATCTGACTGAGGATGGGCGCTCCCCGGCACTCTGTGTTCCTGAAGCCCGCCCACTAAAGCCCCGCCACTGAAGCCCCCCGAACTACGGTTCGACCACAAAGTAAGGTGAAAATGTTCTGTGACAATGGTGTTACATATATATATATATATATATACATATAAGTATATCATTCACCCGCATTTTTTCTGTAAAGTCGTAGCCTTCCACAAGACGAAGCTCGAAGCGTCAAGCTATTGTTAGCGTATGCTTAACAGTTTCCCGAACTCTGCAGCCAATAGCACTGTTCACCCTTAATTAATCAACTTAACTAGACAGAGGGCACTCACGGAGAGTGCATACCTCCGCGAGCATGTAACATGTATGTGCTCGTTGGTGGCTGCTGAC
>NW_014578839.1:4598-5399 GCF_000485595.1 Priapulus caudatus
GGAAGGGAGGTGAGAACGAGGGGGGAGGGCTTGCGCGGAGGGGGAGGGGGGAACTGAACGAGAAAGCAAAGGGGCTGCATGTAGAGAGGGAGGAGGAGGAGGAGGCATAGTAGCAGGCGGAGAAGAATATGGAGGAGAAGGGAAGGAAGGGCGGGAGAGGCGGAGGGATGAGGGAGAGAGGAAAGGTGGGAGGAAGGGAGGGCAAAGGCGGAGGGATGAGGGAGGGAGAAAGGGTGGGAGGGAGGAAGGGTGTAAGGGAGGGGGAATAGCAAAGGTCATGGCACCTGAAAAGAGGATAGTATCGTAGGCAGAGAGGCGAAGAGACACCAAAGGTAAGTGTGTATAGCGAGAGGGGGTCCCTTAAAAAGACCAAAAAAAAACAGAAAACATTCCACAGCGCCTAACAAACCGAGTCTAAAAACCGATACCGGTTAAAACAAAAATTCAGGGCTGACTCTGTTGGTTGATTCTGAATGCTTTACGCGGATGAGCGGAGTCACTGTGGTGTATGTGAGTTCTATAGCGGGGAAAATCATAAAGCAGGGCCCTTCACACACAAACAAATCACACGTAAAGGATTCCCACAATGGCGCTCCAGACCGATGACCTTTCTGAGCAATGGTAACCCTGCTTACGTTGCCATGGTGACCGGTAATAGTCGGTGAAACATTTTGGTTAGAAGCTTGGACAGAGACGCGGGTATTTCCTGCTAGCATAATGTGTGTGTGCGTGTGTGGGTGACTGTGTGTGTGTGTGTGTGTGTGTGTGTGTGTGTGTGTGTGTGTGTGTGTGTGTGTGTGT
>NW_014578839.1:6973-7401 GCF_000485595.1 Priapulus caudatus
AAACTTAACTTAACGATGTTTCTGACAACAACTTCCCGGACCACCAACGCTGTTGTAGCTTAAATGAGCTACCGTGATGAGTTCAAGTTACTACAGGTATGTAGGTGTGGCTGAAGCAGCATGGCGTATGAAGGTGGAGCGGCGGACATCGGGGTCAAGTCCACCGCGCACCGGAATCAACACTCAGAAAGAACGGAGGAGAAACAAGAAGCAGGAGAAAACGAAAGTGAATGTGAATGAGTCATTCGTGAGCGTTTTGAACGTCTATTTTGACTTCATTATTTCTTCTTTGTACTTCATTACACTACTCGATCACCCATCGTTGCTAAGGTTTAGACACCCTACCCCACTCACACAGACAGACACACACACACACACACACACACACACACACACACACACACACACACACACACACACACACACAC
>NW_014578839.1:7824-9604 GCF_000485595.1 Priapulus caudatus
TCTCTCTCTCTCTCTCTCTCTCTCTCTCTCTCTCTCTCTCTCCCTCTCTCTCTATTTCTCTCCACATCCCCTTCTCCCCGTCTCTCTACACAGCTATAACCATACTCACCGGGATAGACGAGAAGGCGTGTGCCTGACAGCATGCACATGCGCTTCGCCCACTGATGGAACAACTTCCCCTTCCTGACGTACAGAACGCCGGACACGTTATTACGTGTAAACGTGCCATCTTGTACGGGCTTACCTAAAACACGAAGCATTAAACAATAATTATTATATTTATAAATAAATAAAGACATAAATAAATAAATATATATATATTCGTTTATATATATATATATATATACATATATATACATACTACACTTTATACTATTTGATTACGACATTTATGATATATAAAGTTATTTTTCATGAACAGAGCGGTGAAGGATTGAGATGCGTACGTAGTCGCAAACTGAGGTGGACGAAGATTTACTATTTATTTATTTATTTATATATTTATTTATTTATTTATTTAATAATTTATTTATTTATTTATTTATTTATTTATCTATTATTAATGCTGATCTAGGTCTCATGTCACCCTACGGTCACAGCTACCAGGGGTATATAACAATAGAATCCCACCCCGTAGTGTTGACCCAGGCCTCCTCTACCACCACCTAACCCCCGGTGAACGGACTTTTCGGCCACGGACTTTTCGGCCACGGACTTTTCGGCCTAGGACTTTTTGGCCTAGGACTTTTCGGCCACATATTTTCAACAGATAGGACTTTTCGGCCAAATTAAAAATTGTTTTGTGTTTTATTTGTTTGTGTAATGTTGAATTTTTATTATTATTGTCATTAAATCCTAAATATAATTATAGAAATATTATGGATGGCACTAATGTATGTGAACTGGGATAAAAAAAAGTATTTGGGAAAACAAATTTAAATTTGGCCGAAAAGTCATATCTGTTGAAAATATGTGGCCTAAAGGTCCTAGGCCGAAATGTCCGTGGCCGAAAAGTCATACATTCCCCACCCCCACACACCTTCACCAACACCACGGTGACAGCAACCATTGTGTATATATAACAGCGATTTCACGGGCCGTGGTTCCAGCAGCCCACGGCTATTGTTCCACAACTATATGTCTAGATCTCTTTCGAAGTGTTTTATGTTCGCGTTTGATGTTCATTCACGCGAGCCTACAACCCTCGTATCATGAATTACTCGATCGTGTTTTTACTTATATATAGACTGGTCCTTCTACTTTGCGGTAGTACGCGGATGCGCCACTTTACACACACGTACGCGGTTGCAATTTAAACGACGCTGGACCAGTCTAGGCGGCACTGACAGCAATGAGACACAGACGAATTTCAACAATGGAACGTTATTAATTGTTTTTCAAAAGTTAACAATGGCGCGCATTCGAACGGAAAAAATATCATTTTTCAGCGACGCTAGCGCTCATCCACGCAGCATGTGATTGATCACGTGCTAGTTAATTCGACCAATTAAAGTTCTTTTGAGACGCGTCGAAGCGTAAACGAGTGATATAGCCATAGATATAAGAACAGAAGAATTCTATTATATCTATAATAATATAACACAACGCGCTGTAGAAATGTAGGTGAGATATAAAGACATAAAGACATAAAGATATAAGCGAGAGGCTTGGGCCTGTTGTCAGAAACAAAATTAATCTAAGCATTCGTGTTGACATAAACTTTTTTCTCGCAGACCAGACTGCTAGGTACCTGTACCTAGGTACGGCTAGGTACTGCTAG
>NW_014578839.1:12945-14687 GCF_000485595.1 Priapulus caudatus
AACGATGAACGGACAAGGTGAGTTATGGAAGCGATTGGAAAACACTTAAGAAACGCGCTGTCAGAATAGTGTTCAAACGCTCAGCCGAAAGAAACACAGAAAGAAAATTAAAATGCCATTACGCGAGAAAGCTTCGAAAAATGAGGAAATATTTTTTCTAGATGCGTAATAACATAAGGTTAACGACTCTACGGCGTAGTACTTAAAACGTAAGTATTTTGACGCATGCATCATTAATTTTACTTGAGTAAAATTGCTCACGTGTGAGCCGGGCTTAAGGCAACCACAGAAGATCTCCAGTGCCTTACACAGGTGCATGTATGTGTGAAAAAAGGAGGAGAGAGCCAGAGGGTGTATATACGAGGGGGTGGTGAAGGAGAGAGATATGTGGATATATGTAAGAGGGTAGGGAAGAGGAAGACATGGGTATATACATACATACATATATATCAAGAGTAGATAAAGAAGGATAAAAAGATCCTTCTTTATACGCTCTTGATATATATATATATATGACGGGTGGAGAGGGGGAGGCACTGGAATATGTGAGGGAGAGGTGGAGAGAAGGGAGGCCTGGGTATATGTGAGAGGGTGGGGAGGGAGGCGGTACGGATGTATGTGTGTTGGGAGGGGATGAGAGATCGAGACCGGTAAACGCAGGTAAGGTGATAGGGTGCAAGCATATTTTAAGTGCTTCTTTAGTGTGTGTAGATTCAAATGTGTTCTATGTCATAAAGGTGTAAGTATATATTAAGTGGTTTCTTGCATGGTGTGTAGGTTATTATGTTCCATGCCACAAAAACGTAACTGGGTTCCGTGTTAAGAGGTTTGTAGGTTTATATCCGTGCTATTTATACCCAAAAAAGTGCAAGTTGGTTTTTATGTGGTTTCTCAATGTGTCTAGGTTTATGTGTGTTTTATAACAAAGCGGTGCAAATGGGTTTCATTTGACTTTTAAAGGTTTCTATGTTAATGCGTCGTTCAGACCAAAACCGTGTGATTGTTTCTTTCGTGATTTTTAAAGGCGTGTTCTCGTCACCAAATCACCAACTACTTATAAGTAAAGCGCCAACAAAGGACCCGAGAAAACTTGTAGAGGGTGAAGGTGGAAATCTACTCGTGACCTAGCTGTGTAGTGAACAGGAAACACATTATCTTGGTTCTCAACAGTAAAATCGGCGAATGCCAATTGTGCTCAAAGGCAAATGTACGGTGGGACTCGAGGACAAGGAATGAGTTTAATCTGTTAATTATTATATTTCTTTTAGGGCTATTTTCTTGGCTTATTCTTTTATCTTGTTCCACGAGTCAAAGGCAGTCTCCCTGCCCCCTCCTCCCCTCCTTCCCTCCCCATCCCTCCTTCCAACTCACCGACGTAAAAACGAAGAAGGTATCCTAGCTCCTTGCTCTGTCCCACCTCCTCCCCCTCCTTCCGTCCTCCCCTCTCCTCCTCCTTCCTCTCCCCACCGCTCCACCCCTCCTCCTATCCTCTTTCCTCCCCTCCTCGCTCCCTCCCTCTACAACTCACCGACGTAAAACCGGAGAAGGTATCCTAGCTCCTTGCTCTGTCCTCCCTCCTCCCTCCTCCCTCTCCTACCCCTCCTCTACCTCCCCCTCCTCCCCTCCTCCCCTCCTCCCTCCCTCCTCCCAACTCACCGACGTAGAACCGGAGAAGGTATCCTAGCTCCTTGCTCTGTCCGACCTCTTGCATGCGACACACGTCCGCGTATCCTATCCGCGAC
>NW_014578839.1:15031-17417 GCF_000485595.1 Priapulus caudatus
GCTCCTTTCTGTATCCCAGCTCCTCCCTCTTCCCCCTCCTACCCCTCCTCTACCTCCCCCTCCTCCCCTCCTCCCCTCCCTCCCTCCCTCCTCCCAACTCACCGACGTAGAACCGGAGAAGGTATCCTAGCTCCTTGCTCTGTCCGACCTCTTGCATGCGACACACGTCCGCGTATCCTATCCGCGACAGATACTCGTTCTGCAGGGCCAGCGGTGGATCGTACGCTTCCAGCCTCTTGATGACCCCGCCGTTGTACTGAACGTGCAGGGCGTTCGAGAGCGCTCCAAGCTTCAGACAGATCTGGTGCGCGGTGGTCGCGAGCGAGCAGGGAAGGCAGCGGGATTTGAGGACGGTCGTGTCCGCGTCGTACACGCGCACGTATCCGTGATTCGTGTCGCACAGCCACGCATCCGGATCCGGCTTGTCGACGGTGGCGCCGCTCGTCGCCGCGCGGGAGAACGAGGAGCTACTGCTGCCCGTCGGCGAGCGGTCCTTGTCCGAGAAGGGCTCGGTGGTGGCGCTGGTGGTGGTCTCCCAGCTGCCCAGTTCGTCCGACAGCGTGCTGACGGGACGGTTGTCGGGAGACCGGCTGCTCGAGGAGCGCGAGCCGGACTTCTCCTCCTCGTCCATCATGAACTCTTTCCACCAGTTGTGACCGGCGCGCCCCCTGCTGGACAGCACCGAGTAGTGCGAGCGCACCGTCACCGTGTCGCACTGCTCGCGACGTCGGTACATGACGTCATCGGGTCCCGTGCCGCGTCGCATGACGTCAGAGCTGAGAGCCGACGATAACGATGACGTCAGAGGTGGTGGGGAGGACGGTGACGTCAGCGATGCGACGTCGATGATGTCATGGTGGCGACGCCACGCAACGCTATATGTCGTCGGGGAGCACGATACGGGTTGTTACAGCACGCAATGGGCGTATGCTATACAGCTGGCAGACAATGATGTAGGGGATGTTGGTATGATGTCACAGCATGGTACAGCTAGCTACGTACACGTAACTAAACCGCGTTGGTGTAACACCTGGACAATTACAGTATGATATAGCTGTACATACAAGATGTCCTGTGAACACGTGTAACAACTAGGTGTCCCACGCTGAGTGTGTGTTGGTGGTGTAATCTCTGGACAGTCACAGCAAGAAATAGCTTCACACTGTCGCTGTCACTGTCACACGCTGTCACACACTGTCACTGTCGCTGTCCCACACTGCCACACACGGTCGCTGTCACGTATAGATAGATTCCTTCCACTCATGTGCTACTTAGCACCTGCTCATGTAGCTCCAAAGGAGTGAATCCAATCAACAGGTAGATACCTTGCTGTCCACAGGTATAGCACTTGTTAACGTAACTCCAACGCAGCGAATCCAATCAACAGGTGGATACCTATCGGTCCACAGGTAGCACTTGTCAACGTAACTCCAACGCAGCGAATCCAATCAACAGGTAGATACCTATCGGTCCACAGGTAGCACTTGTCAACACAACTCCAATGCAGTGAATCCAATCAACAGGCAAATATACCTATCTGTCCACAGGTAGCACTTGTCAACCCAACTCCAACGCAGTGAATCCAATCAACAGGTAAATATACCTGGCTGTCCACAGGTAGCATGTATTGGTATGACCTCTGTACAGACGTCAACACATGTTCAGCAATTCATATCCTGCTTACTTCGAGACACTGAATTTAACAACTACAACAGCAACCCAATCTTTTTCGTCTATCCGTCTATTGATGTTCCGTGGGTAGTGTCACTCCAAATAACAGGCAAGCACCTATCTGTCCGCACCAGCACGTGTTGGCGTGACCTCTCTATGTAGCCACCGCCATGTGTACCAGTCTAGCCGTCCAGCTATGGCTGTGTAACCGATGTTGATATCTCAATCATTTCTATATGCGGGTCAGTTCCTATATGACGGCACGGTCTCTCTCTCTCTCTCTCTCTCTCTCTCTCTTTCTCTCTCTCCTCTCTCTCTCTCTCTCTCTCTCTCTCTCTCTCTCTCTCTCTCTCTCTCTCTCTCTCTTAGTCTGTTTTATGCCTGGGTTCACGTGAAGTCTCAACACAGGTACAATCGTACACGTGAACACATTAAAGTAGCGCTCAGTCTAACGCGTGTAACATAGACTTGCTTCTCTCTCTCTCGCTCTCTCTCTCTCTCTCTCTCTCTCTCTCTCTCTCTTTCTTTCTTTCTCCGTGTGTTCCTGGGTTCACATGAAGTGTCGACACGAAAAGGGTGCACTCGTACACGCGAAAACACTAAAGCGCTATACACCCTAACCTGTGTAACATAGGCTTGCTTCTCTCTCTCTCTCTCTCTCTCTCTCTCTCTCTCTCTCTCACCCTCCGTCTCTCTTTCTCTCTCTATCTGTGTT
>NW_014578839.1:18811-25192 GCF_000485595.1 Priapulus caudatus
AATAATAAATGTTTATCACTATGGCAATAAATAAATAAATTAAAATAATAAATTAAGTTTGAATTAGGAATGTTAAACCCGAAGTTCATTCACTTCAATACTGAAACAAATTGGGATATGTATCGCATCGCATCATAAATGGATTCTAATTTCGATTCTTCTGTATTTGCCTATCAAACGTTCTTGTGCCTTCTAAATTTGTCTTCCAACATTCAGTACTTTTTGCACATTCTCAACGTGGAAGTTTCGATGTTGTTTATTTGATATTTGTTGATATTGTATACGTGATATTTGTTCCCAATCTCCTTGAATATGACACCCTCAAATGGGCACCCGTTGTTCACAGAGTGTCGGCCTGATCATTAAAAAAATACCTGAATGATTAATTTGCCATCATGCATTTGGTTGATTTATTGAAGATACTCAGCAGTATACTCGGCTGGGTTACAAAATTATGCACCCTTGTAAAATTTCCTGGACTATTGCCCTGTTGTACTTGGATATCCTACAATAAATATATCACTATGCTAAGTATAACATGTTTATAATGTCCTCTTGATAAGTATTTCCGATTTAGCTGGATGCTTTCAGATTTGTGGACCAGAGTACAATTTTCAGCCGAGGGAGGGCAGCACCATGCAATCACACAAACACCTGGCAACGCGTCAGAGCAACGGGAAGCGACGTGTTGTTTTCCGTGAAGTCAACACTGCCGGTCGTAGACTGAGCTGTGGAAATCAGAATGGAAGGCTTACCATTCCTTCCTGGAAACACTTTCAGAGATCCGACGGTACAATCTTTACTTATAATATAGTATCATTATGCACGTAGTTTTCTAAATAGTCCTACGATCCGACTGCGGCGTTCTACTTCTACTTCTTCTAGGCCTGGCCTTAGCCTTAGGCTTAGCCTTAGGGCTTAGGCACAGAAGTTCACTTGGACTGCGTTTCAATAAAATATAATGCTAAATAAATACGAAATCTATTTACTCGGGTACTACCAAAGTCTTAATGTTTCTATACTCTCTTTCACCTATTATTGCCGACAATTTCCTGCAAATGCCGTCCAAATGCTTATCTGTAACAAACGCTGGCTGCCGCCATCACAGACACATGCACTTGACTTGACTTGGAATGTCTCAATAAAAAAAAATGTAAACACGAAATGTATTTACTACCAAAGTCTTAATGTTTCTCTACTCTATTTTGTCTATAATCACCTGTAAATGCCGGTCAAATGCTCGAATTGTTCGAATTATAACGCTGGCCTTTGTTCTTACCTACTCCCGCCAGAGATATCTCGTGAAATCCTGCAGGAAATGTTCTCTCCGTGAAAATGTAAAGAGGATGTTTGGCTTGGCGGGCCTCGAAATGGAGCTCGGAGGCAGGCAGCAGCTCATCCCGGCATGCAATGCGCCCCATTACTCGTGTATAAACAGACATCTCGTCCTCTACATTTTCACGGAGAAAACATTTCCTGCAAGATTTCACAAGATATCTCTGGCGGGATTAGGTAAGAACAAAGGGCAGAGTTATAATTCGAACAAGTGAACATTTATCATCCTACAGGGCTACAGGCTGCGCACCAGGGAAAAAATTAAAAGCTATTTTTTGGGGGCTACTTTTCAAGCTCGCGTGCATGAAAATAGCACTCTAAAATTTGGTTTACATTGAACTCTATGCAAATTTACGGGGGCGCTTTTTAGCATTTCCGGGGCTCTTTTTGACATTTCGGGGGCTAAATCGCCCCGAGCCCCCGTGTATTTTTTTCACTGCTGCGCACAGAACTATAGGCGCATTACAGGGCTATAGGCGGCGCACTGCATTTTGGGAAACTACCACGCTGCTTTCCAACTCCCGTACGAGCCTCGTCAAAGCCGCCAGTGGAGCGTTGCAGCGTTGCGGCGCAAAAATGAGGTCACGAAGAGCGCCGGTGGGTGTTTCCTGATTCCGACAGCCATTTACATAAACTGCGCAACGGGAGCGAACGCGAGAATTTCGTCAGGCTTTGTGTGATTTTGCATGACACAGCTCGGTTACGAACACAGACAGTATGTTTTTATAACAAGTGAACACTGTTCTTCAAATAGAAACAAAGATGGAGTAGAATGGTTGAATATTTGTGTTGTATTCGTGTGAAATCAAGCGAGCGTCCAGCGAATTTTGGCAGCACGCTTTCCTACCTGCTATATATTTATGTGTCAGTGTGCAGCGGCAGCCATGGCGGCAGCTAGCGTTTGTTACAGATGAGCATTTGGACGGCATTTGCAGAAAATTGTCGGCAATAATAGGTGAAAGAGAGTATAGAAACATTAAGACTTTGGTAGTAAATAGATTTCGTATTTATTTAGCATTATATTTTATTGAAACGCTCCAAATGCCTGTGGCCCTAGGGGCTGGAGTTGCAAGTTTTATTTGTAAACAAATCATGTTACGCTTGAAACGCTACTTGCACATATAAGGCCTATGCTAGTACTTACAACCTTCATGTCTATACAAACGTGGTTTACCACAGTGGAATAGGATTCGTCGACATGGCCGTACGCAGCATGGGGGCAGCAGGGGCAGTTGCCCCACTAGAGATTTTTAGAGTATGCCTTTTAATGGGACAAATACTGTACACTTTTAGAAATAAAATAGAAATGTGACAAAAGGTTATCTTAAATCATCAAAGAAATATTAGAATCAAGAATTTTAGTCAATTATATTCAAGTTATTATAATCAACTTATAATCACTCATAATCAAGAATATTAGAATTATAAGAATCAATAAATGTGAAATTGGGAAACGTTAGGGCACAGGGGGCATGGGGAGTACCTTTGCCCCCCTACAGAAAATTTCCTGCGTACGGCCTTGTTCGTCGAGTATATGCCAATATGGCTTAATATATAGTAATAATGCCACAACTTTTGCTAGTAGTAGTAGTAGTAGTAGTAGTACCAATACTACTAGTACTACTAGGCCTACTAGTACTAATGACGGGGCTGCCCTAATGCCTAGTGTTGTAACTGAGAGAATTATTATTATTTAGTACCAATACCAGAGTATAGTTTCAATACTGGCTAAGAATATTTATGCATATATATAGTCAGTTGTGTTTTGATAATGATTCAATAATATTGACGGCAGGCTACCTTTACCAAGCTTAGACCTTAGTGCCATAAATGAATTAATATTGGTATTTTTCAGAAGTCGAAATTTCACAGAAGTCACACTCTTGGATATAGCAATGGCTATTCGGTACAGAAAACACCAATGGCAGGCATTGGTGGTGAGCCACACCCAACAACACAGCTGGCAGAGAAAGAACCAGAACAACAGCAGATGAAACCGGTGACGGCTATTCCACCGACCCTCATGTACGGTGACACTAAAGTGTTCCAGCCTTCTACAGCTGTCCCTGCTTACATCGCATTTGACAAAAAGGTTTGAAGCGTACTAGCTTTTATTGCGTATTTATCATCAAGTAGGTGTGTATACATACTAGAGTAATCTACAAGGATTGAAGTCATTGCATATAAATGTCAGGTATTGCTCACAGAAGAAGAAACAAGGGTAGCAGTAGTTATCGAATATCAAAGTTTTTTCCTTACAAATATTATGACTCGTACATATTCTTATATATATATATTTACAATATGCAGTATTGAGTGAGTAATAACCCAAAATAAATGTTTGTAATCTGAAATTTCTAAGCATGAATCACGTTTTCCAATTGCCTTCCGTCACATAATTAAATTACAAGCGGTGACAGCGTTCCTCGAGCTTTGCTCATAAAAACCCCAGCAGCAAAAATAAAGCACAAAAGTGTCGGTAGCCAAAAACAAAAGAACTTCCCGTTACTTGCAGGTGTTGAAGTTCAACGCGTATTTCTCGCAAACCGTTGATGAGTCGGCGTTGGAGTCGGTGCGCACGCGACCCGTGTACATCTACTACTACCTAGAAGACGACAGCATCTCCGTGGTAGAACCCCAAGTACCGAACAGTGGAATACCTCAGGTGACCATTATTAATTACAAAATATTAATTGGAATGCTAATGAGAACAGCGGAAAACCTCAGGTGACCATTATTAATTACAAAATATTAATTAGAATGCTAATGAGAACAGTGGAATACCTCAGGTGACCATTATTAATTACAAAATATTAATTAGAATGCTAATGAGAACAGCGGAAAACCTCAGGTGACCATTATTAATTACAAAATATTAATTGGAATGCTAATGAGAACAGCGGAATACCTCAGGTGACCATTATTAATTACAAAATATTAATTAGAATGCTAATGAGAGCAGTGGAATACCTCAGGTAACTGAATGCTACTGTGAACAGTAGAAAAACTCAGGTAGCTGTTATTAATTACAAAGTACTAATTAGAATGCTAATGAGAACAGTGGAATACCTTAGTTAGCTGTTATTAACAAGTATGCATGCACTCACAATCTCACATATATAATACCAGGAGGGAGTAACACGTAATAATAATAAAAGCGTAAATACAAATACAAATTATATAAATATGAATGTAACACAGCATTCCGCCACGACCCAAAGATCGGGTCTAACGACGACCTTGAATCAGACCCTTGACAATGAACCCCTAACCATTGATTTTGAACCTGGAACCATTAACCTTGACCCCTACCCTTGGCTTTCAACCCCCCGCACCTTGACCTCCGAACCATTAACCATAACTCAACCCTTGTCCTAGAACTTCGAACCATTGACCTTGACCCCCCCCCGACCTTTGACCTTGAACCCTGACCTTGACCTTGCAGGGGAAGCTGATGAAGAGGCAGCGGTTGCCGAGGGGAGACGGCGGCGGCGACCACTGGCACTGGAAGCATCTCAACCTCGGCATCAGCGTTCAGTTCTACGGAATCGTGTTCCGCATCGTAGACTGTGACACGTGGACAAAGGTGAGACATCGTCTCGAAGACGTGGAGCGAGGCGTGGCGAGATATTTGTGGAGGGTATGGTGTTGTGTGACGCTAGCACCGCCAGGCGTGTGCGATAGGGCCACAATTAAAAAAATATTTGTTTGCCCTCACCCGACCCAGGCTGAAAAGTTTGGGTAGGTACTAGGTAGGTAGGCTTTTTTTAGGGGGGTCTTTTTAGAAAGTCAGCATGGTGTCTACATGCTCGGGTGTGCTTGTGTGAAGATACCTTTTATGTTGAATGTTTGTTTTGCTTGGTACATATAATGTATTGCCTACAGATTTATATAATGTACAGTAATACAATTTGTAAAACAAAAAGAATGGGAAAGATCAATAACATTTTTTCAGTCGGGCCCCTTTTGGCGGGCTGGTCGGGTGAGGGCAAACAAACAATATTTTTATAATGGCCTTGTGGAGGGAATGGCGTTGTGTGACGCTAGCACCGCCTGGGGTGTGCGATAAAGCATCGCCCGGTTTGTTCCTGCCCCTCGGGATTACATCTCTAGTGGAGAATTTCATGTTTAGAGGAGAATTTAGTTTTTACTTACTTATCCTCTTCACTCCCAGTGGAGCATAAGTCCCCGTCAAACAAAACACGTTACAGATGAGAGTTTAGTTTCGGATTTTTTTCGAGGATAGAAATATTTTGCTGTGCGGAAACTGTTTTACTGTTTTTCTGTTTGTTAGTCTCTACTCTTGTTCACCCTGTCCTCTCCTGCCTCCAGGAGTTTATGGAGAATGAGGGGATAGAGTTGAACTCAGCTGAGGAGATGCCGCCGGTCCCTCATAGGGGGACATCCTAGTTACTGTTTGTCTCTTTGTTAGTCTCTACTCTTGTTCACCCTTCTATCTTTCCCAATCTCTCTCCTGCTCCCCGGGAATTCATGGAGAGTGAAGGGAACATCGTAGTTTATGTTTCTTCATGTCTACACTTCTATCTTTGTTACTGTTTGTTTATGTTTACCCTTCTATCTTTGGTACTGTTTACTGTTGTTTACATTTCTATCTTTGTTGATGTTTTTCCGTTTGGACACTTCTATCTGTGTTACTATTTGTTCATGTTTATCCTTCCATCTATCTCATCCTTCATCTCCGCATCCTCTAGGAGTTTATGGAGAGCGAGGGGATAGAGTTGAACAAAGCTGAGGAAATGCTGCCGGACCCTCATAGGGGGACATCCTAGTTACTGTTTGTCTCTTTGTTAGTCTCTACTCTTGTTCACCCTTCTATCTTTCCCAATCTCTCTCCTGCTCCCCGGGAATTCATGGAGAGTGAAAGGAACATCATAGGTTATGTTTCTTCATGCCTACACTTCTATCTGTGTTACTGTTTGTTTATGTTTACCTTTCCATCTTTGGTACTGTTTACTGTTGTTTACATTTCTATCTTTGTTGATGTTTTTCCGTTTGGACACTTTTATCTGTGTTACTATTTGTTCA
>NW_014578839.1:28802-36040 GCF_000485595.1 Priapulus caudatus
TTATTATTATTATTAGTAGTAGTAGTATTACTATAATTATCAAATACATTGAGCAGATCGCCCCTCAGTTCCCAGGTATGCCTGCAGGGGGCGCTGGTGCCAGATCCTCGCGCACCTGGTGTAGTACGCGTCTGTATATGCGACTTGGTTATTTCATACGTGGTTGTTTCATACGCGTGCGCACGCCAAATTGTCAACTTCTGAATGCACTTTGTTGCCAAGCATCATCTTTAAGAGCACCCTAACACAACATTGAAGGTGTATAGCTCATGATTGTTAGTTTTTGTATTATTATTATTATTATTAGTATTATTATTATCAGGGGTTAATAATGACAAATATTTTTAATTTTTAATTGACAAATCATTGACAAATCATTTGTCATTTATTTTGTCATTATCAACTCCTGTTATTATTATTGTTATTAGTATTATTACTATTATTATAGCTACCTGTCAGTCACACTGGGCAGCACGTGTAGGTCGATTCTATTGTCTTTCGATCTCTCTGCATGACAGAATCACACATCTCGATGCTCAAGGACAAGCTACAGAGCCGGAAGCAGAAAGCCGGGGGCGACGTGGCGACGCCCGGCAACGCGACCGTCGCCACGACGACGACGACGAAGCGACTGTGAGTGAAACCCAGCGAGTTTGGTTGATAGGCAGAGACCGTGAGTGGTGCGTGCGTGCGTGCGTGCGTGCGTGCGTGGGTGAGTGCGTGTCACGGTGTCCGGTGGTTACACCCTAGTTTTTCTTCCTATATCGTCTTCACATCTCCCACGTCGTCTTCACGCTCTTGTGTTTTTCTTGCCGCGGACATCTCAGCTCCGTGGATACGGAGTCGCTGCTGCAGGAAGTGAGGACCCAGCTCAGGAAGCGCTGCTACACCGGAAATAACGCGCTCTACAAGAACTTCCTGGATGCCGACAAGGACAGGTGAGCGTGGCGCCATCTAGCGGTGCTCGTCGCAAACTACGGGGCGGCTGTGGTGTGGAGGGATTCGTTGAATATTATTATCGTTATTGTTATCATTTGGATTTATATATACATTGCAAAAAAATTAACATAACTCGATAGTACAAGCAATCGATAAGAATAATACGGACAAAAATAGACCGGCAGTTGAGAATTTTTAGGAACGATAACATTTTTACCACAAAATGTATTACAAATGACAGAACAATAAATAATAACAATAATAAAAATAAAATTAATAACGACCAAATTTCGTCGGGATGTCGACGCTCTTCGATGATGACCTTTGACCTCACGATGAATCACGACGCTCCCTGTTCGCAGGTCGGGTCACGTGGACAAGGAGGAAGTGAGAGGCATGTGTCGCCGTGCCAACCTGCCCGTGGACGAGGAACTCCTGGATCTGGTGAGTCGCCGTCGCCGTCGGCAACGCAGCATCTCGGCCGACGCGTGCACGCGACTGCCACTAGATGGCGGTGCGATCTGCAGCAGACGCTGCCGATGTCGCGTGACAGTCGCTGCTACAGCTTAGCCGACACCTCTACAGAACAGCCACCTGTCTATAAAGGACACTAGGTGTTGTCGAGTGGCAGTTATATAGTAAAAAATCACCTCTCTAGAAGGGCCACCTGTCTATAAAGGACACTAGGCTCCTAGAGTGGCAGTTATACCGTGAATCGACCTCTATGAGAAGGGACCTCCGTTTATTGACTCTTGGCACATTTACTTTTATTGACCTTTCTATAAAAACTTTCATGTATGAGATAGCAAGCGATATGTATATCACACACATTATATATATATATATATATATATTATATATGTTATATATAAATATATAATAAATATATATATATGAGAATGTATATTTATATATGATAGGAATGTATAGTTGCGGGCGAAGTATTTACTTTACGCGTGATCGAACGTTCTGATGTTTTATTCGTCGCCGGTTTCGCAGTTGATCGCCGGCTGGCCCACAAACCTCGACGGAAAGATCAACTTCACAGAGTTCCGCAAATTCTTCACCGAGGACGAGGACGAGTGATCTGGTTGTCACGGAAACAAGTGATCGACAGCTGGTCGTCACGGAAACAAGTGATCGACAGCTGGTCGTCACGGAAACAAGTGATCGACAGCTGGTCGTCACGGAAACAAGTGCTGTCAGACTGCGACGGTGATTCGAATACGTACAAAATGAACAGATAAAATGTTGAAACGTTGAGAAAATGCACCCGATCTTAAGGAAATTTGTTATATAACCTGTATTTGACAAAGGTGTCATAGATATTACTCACTTTCACTAATATATATTACAAGTTTTGTTCATGTGAAAAATTAAAAATGTCTTCGAATTTGAAAATCACGTGCAAGTGCAGCCGCCACCCACCCACCCAATCTGAACCACACAAACAGCAAACTTGTATATTTCAACTTTTATTAATAATAAAAACACAAAACATACATATAATAGAAACCCTCACAAGCCTTTTTTTAATATATATATATATATATATATATGTATGTATGTATATATATATAATTTCACTATCATATATGTTGCCCGCTCGCGCGTCACGACTTGGACAAGTTTAAAAAATCGGCACATGATTCCGGGGAGGGGGGAGGGGGTTACGCGTGACAAGCGGGGAGGGGGTCGGGGGTAGCGCACGTGCGCTCGGCGTGCATGTACGTGCGTGCGTGCGCGGACGCAACACACGTTGGTTTCATCATCAACAGCATCAACAGCATCAACATCAACATCAACAATGACGGCGACAGCGCTACTGCTCTCCTTACGTCTCTCTCGCCGCGCAAACGACCTCCCTCGCGACCTCTATCGTCATCACACACGTCGAGTCAATTAAAATTAGCCGCGTTAAAACAAAGCCACAACCATCACCAACATTTGCCCCCTCCTCATCCATGACTCACAGAACTTACTCACAACCTTCTCTCTCAGGAGCAGATACCGCTCTCTCTCTCTCGCTCTCTCTCTCACAACCCTCTCTCACCACCCTCTCCGCCCTCTCTCTCTCTCTCTCTCTCTCTCTCTCTCTCTCTCTCTCTCTCTCTCTCTCTTCACAACCTCTCTCTCTCTCTCTCTCTCTCTTCTCTCTTCTCTCTCTCTCTCTCTCTCTCTCTCTCTCTCTCTCTCTCTCTCTCTGCCTGTCTCTGTCTGTCTCTCACTCACACACACACACACACAACCCTCTCCGCCTTCGCTCTCTCTTTCTTTTTCTCTCGCTCTCTCTCTCTCTCTCTCTCTCAAACACACACATGCACACAACCAAGTTAGATCACATGATAATAAACATTTCCTATTGTGCTCATTCCTTGTCTAATGGGAGGGGGGGGATAGAATCACAACCAACAATCTTCTAAAAATGAAACCCGGTCAGTTTTTTTATTTACACACGACCCTCACAACGATACCGTCACTTTTACTTACTCACGTACGCAAAACACGTTCCGCAGTCACAACCCGCAATTGCGCACGCGTGCAAATGTACATACGTACAAAATGTACACGTGTACAAATGCATGCACGCACAAAATGTACACGTATAAATGCATACATGTACATGTGTACATACATGCATACACATACAAAAATGCACACGTGCAACGCACACACGCGCAGTGCACGTGTCACACGTGATGACGTCACGCGGCGAGGTCACGAGGTCGCGCGTCGGAGAGAGACGAGGCTGCGACGTTAACACACGACGAAACGATAAAAACAAGCGAGCATGCGAGCGGCATTCCGCAGTATTGCTAGGTATATAATAATAACGCGCGCGCGTGTATACGTGTAAACGCAGCGAGAGAAACATCACACACGATGAGACACAACCGCGTCGCCATGACGACGGAGAGAGACGCGTCGCGAGCGGCGAGTCCCCGAATAAAACCCGAAACGACGACGACGGCAAATAAAAACCGCTAGGGGGCGCCGCGAGCTAAAACAATCGGATCTGCCACGATGTTAAAAATAGAATCGATTACGGAGGCGATTAAAAAAATTATACACTCTGTTGTTCGGTTAGTTTATTAGATCTTACACTAGGTGTCGCCACGGGCTAGGGGGGCGGCGACTACGTTTCTACTCTACTGCGGGCGGCTTGGCACAACCCTATTGCCTTTAAAAACAACGTTAGTTCATATACATAGCTAGCTGCTGCTGCGTGTACGGGCGAAGCGATGGCGGCGGCAGCGCCACCACAGAGGGCAGCACTTGCCCCCCCGCCCCGCGCGTATCCGTGGCGACGGCGCGGCGACCTCCAGCACGCTAACAGGTGTTTATGTACAAACCCACCGGCGCGGGGCTGGTGGGAGGGGGTTCGCACGAGCGCGTGGGGGGAGGGGAGGGGCGCCTGCTCCGCGGTAGCGGCGCTCGCGTCCGTGGCCACAGGAGGGCGCCACCTCCACGCGCGGATAAAACGCGGTACAAATAAAAAACGATAAAATAGCCGACGACGTCAGAAAGAGCGCGGGTGCTGCCACCTGGCGAAGACGACACAACACCAGCGAAGACAAAACACAACCAATGGACGTGATCGGAGGAGGAGGAAGGGGAGAAGGATGAGGAGGAGGGCAGAGAGGAGAAGGGAGAGCAGGAGGAGAGAGAGCAGGAGAAGAGAGAGAGCAGAAGAGGAGAGGAGAGAGGAGGACCGAGGAGGAGAAAGAAGAGGAGGAAGAAGCGGAATAGAGGAGTAGAGAGGAGGACGAGGGAAAAGAGTAGAGAAGAAAGAGGCAGGAGAAGGAGAGGAGAAGAAAGCGGAGGAGAGGAGGCGAAAACATTCACGAACGATTCCTGAAAATACTGTACAGTAGTAGTAGAAGTAGTAGTAGCAGTAGTAGTAGTACTAGTATTGATAGTAGTAGTAGTAGTAGGCTGGAGACCTGCGGCTCCCTCTCTCACAGACCACTCCCCCAACGGCGGCAGCGACGGCGTCGCCGCGGCAACGGAGGCGGGAGGGACGCGGCGCGAGCGAGCGAGGCCGCGGAGGAGGGAGCAAATGCGGGCTTCCACGGCGCGTGACCGCACGGAGAGCGATTCCGGACGATTTCCGGAATGATGTCATAGGAGTGCCGGCGATTCCCCCGAAGAGGAAGAGCGTGCTTCCATTCTGGAATCCATCCCCGGTTCCATCCCGTAATCGGTTACAGGTTCCTCCTGGAATTGAGGTACTGGGGACTTCCGTAATCGAACTCCCGGAAGGATCTTTCCCGGAAGTCGTATCCGAATCGGGGTCCTCGAGCCTTCTCTGGATTAATCCTCTCCCCCTTGCCGGAATTGAATCCCGAAATCGTTTTGCCGGAATCGCATTTCCAGTTACAGGGGAAGCATTAGGCAAGGAGGATAGCAAGATATCCTGTCTTCCCAGCATCCTAGCAGAATATCCTGTCATCCCGGCATCCCAGCAGCATATCCTGTTTTCCCGGCATCCCTAGCTCTGCTTGCCGTTGGCTCCGGCGGCAGCGGCCGCTGCCTTGCCTTTGTTCACGTTGATCTCTACGATCTGCTCCTTCCTCGTCTCAATCTGCAAGATAGAGAGAGAGAACTCTCGCAAAAGACATCTCTCGCAGGAGAGGGAGAGAAGAGAGAAAGAGATGAGTGATATATATATATATAGAGAGAGAGAGAGAGATAGGGAGAAAGAAAAGAGATGAGAGAGAGAGGAAGAGAGAGAGAGCGAGAGAGAAAGAAAGAAAAAGAGAGACACAGACAGAGAGAAGAACGCGAGGGATCGGACGACCGTCCCAGAGAGAAACGTTTACTTCCGTCATAATTTTAGCCGATTATACGCGATAAAATATCCCAAACGACCACAATCATATTGGTAAATGTTTGTGTAAACAGAAACGCTCCTGTGAATTGAAGTACGCACGCGCGTACATCCACAGTTACGTGTCTCACGTACATTAAGTCTCCGGCAGTGCGGCGCCGGGGCGAGATATTCGGCTACTAAACACGCAACCTGTCATGCTCGGCCAACAGCTGCTGAAAACACGTGAGCATGCGATATAGAGAGACAGAAGGTGTGTGTGCCAGCCACAAAGCTAGGTGTACAGCCACAAGCTATGTGCAAAGTGCTCCAAATAGTCTAAAACACATGACGAAATGCAGGTGATACAGTGTAGCTGTCAAGGATTCATATACAAATGAATGAATGAATGAATGAATGAATAATTAATGTATAATTAAATGTAGTTTATGTGTGTGTACGTAAATGTAGTGACCTGTGTGTGTAAATGTAGACGTCGTCCTGAACAGGAATCCAGAAAATATATCTCAAATCAATGAATACATAAATAAAGATATATATATATATATATATATCAGAAGTAGACTGTAGATAATAGGGAATTATAGAGAATTAGGGAAATAGGGAATTAGGGCGTTTCCTATTATCTACTTCTGATATATGAGTGTACGTATTTATCCTGGGCAGCTTTATATATATAATAGACTACTATCCACAAACATACATGTACGACAGGTACGTGCATAAACATCCATCACATTAATCAGGTGCAATAAGGAGAGGAAAGATGAGACAGGTGGCAGACTGCACGGCAGCGACCAACGAGAGAGAGAAGAGAGAGAGAGAGAGAGACACGTAGAGAAGAGAGAGAGAGCGAGAGAGAGAGAGAGAGAGAGAGAGAGAGAGAGAGGGAGAGAGAGATAGAGAGAGAGAGAGAGAGAGGAGAGAGGATAGAGAAGAGAGAGAAGAGAGAGAGAGGAGGGAGGAGAGAGAGAGAGAGAAAGAGGGCAGAGAGAGAGAGAGAGAGAAAGAGGCAGAGAGAGAGAGTAGCGAGAAGCGAGAGAGAGAGAGAGAGAGAGAGAGAGAGAGACAGGAGATAGAGAGAGAGAGAGATGAGAGAGAGAGATCAGAGAGATGAGAGAGACAGGAAGAAGAAGAGAGAGAGAGAGAGAGAGAGAGAGAGAGAGAGAGAAAGAGAGCAGAGAGAGAAGAGAGACGAAGAGAGAGACGAGAGATGAGAAGGCGACAGGGGAGAGAGAGAGAGAGAGAGAGCATAGATAGAGAATAGACGAGAGAGAGAGAGAGAGAGAAGAGAGCAGAGGCGAGAGAGAGAGAGAGAGCGAGAGAGAGAGAGCGAGAGAGAGAGAAGAGAAGAGAAAGTAGAGAGAGAGAGAGGAGAGAGAGAGAAGAGAGAAGAGAGAGTAAGAGAGGAGAGAGAGAGAATAGAGAGAGAGAGAGAGAGAGAGGAGAATGAGAGAGAAGAAAGAGA
>NW_014578839.1:38565-41462 GCF_000485595.1 Priapulus caudatus
AGTATAGAAATAAGTAGAAGACTAATACAGTAATACTTATCTCTACGTAACATGGAGAGATAAAGAGAGGCACACACACGCACGCACGCACGCACGCACGTACGCACGCACGCACGTACGCACGCACGCACACACGCACGCACACACACGCAGGCATGCACACGCACGAAACGCATGTAACCAATTAGTCAATCGATCGATCGATAACAGGCCCCAGACCCGATCAATGAGTCAGATGACACGACACAACACAGACACGACAGTACACCTTCCCACACTCGTACACACGCATGCTCACACGTGGTGTGTTTGTGTGGAAGCATGCGGGATGGGCAGGGGTGGGGTCACAGCTGGGGGGGCGGGGCTGGGGGCGTGGCTGGGGGCGTGGGGGTGTTACTTACAATGTCGTCTTCCTGCCTGGCGTCGCCCTGTCCCTCGTGCCTATTGTTACGCTCCGTCACTGAAAAACACAAGTACGTCGTTCTAACACGGTGGCGACCTCTCTAATGTACCCACAAACGTAGAGGTTAAGCACACACGCACGTGCGCACGCACACGCACACGCACACGCACACGCACACGCACACACACACACACCCCATGTCTCTATCTAACACAGTAAGTCTCTAAATATTGAAGCCAACTGTTAACTAACAGGTTTACGACGCGAGCGAGCGTTTCAGCTACTCACCACCAGGATTCGGCTTGCAGTTACCATCAGCATCTCCAGCGCCATCTGTTGACTTAACCTTGGAGATAATCATTTGTGCCTGGATAGCATCGTTCTCCAGAGATTTCAACCTGCAGGAAAAAAACGAAGTAGCTATGAATAAAAATTAGTTAAAAAATATATTATTATTATTATTATTATTATTATTATTGTGATTGATATTATTAACTGTGGTTTACTGAAGGGAAATTAAATTATACATACATAAAATGATTTTTAAATGCAGGAAATCACGAGGCAATGACAGTTAACAAACAAGAGTATGGTTATTATAACTACAATTACTATTACTATTACTATTACTATTACTATTATTATCATTACTATTATTATTATTATTATTAAGAACAGTGCATTATATACATATTTTTTATGTAATGACTTTATTTCTTGTCAGCGTAATCTGTCGGCATCGGTAGCGCCCCCTACCTGGCTTGGCGCCACGCCGCCCGCTTCTCTGCATCCAGCTCTCTCTGCTCCGACGCGGACAGCCTCTTGTCTCCGTCGGCTACAGTGTCGCCCTCTCCCTGCCGCTCCTGCATCCGACGCTCGGCCTTCGCGGTTCGCACACCGGCACAGATGGCGCCACGTGACTGAGCCCGCTGCGAGAAGAAACACAAGAGCGTGCTCGGCTGATCGTCTCCAATCAATGACTAATAGATATTATTATTATATACTAAGTAACTATGATATTATATAATATCATGGGGGTAAATAATAACTATACTGACTATAATAACTATACTGACTATAATAACTATATAAATATATAATGACTATATTCATACAATCTATATATGAATATGGGGGTAACTATACAAAAACAACTACTATATAAACAACAAATATATATATATATATATATATATATATATATATAGGTATAAATATTGCATAAGAATTTAAGCTATATCGGTTAACGAAAGCCAGAGACATACGTGACTTAGGCGTGTTCACGAGGTCCCTTAACTTGAATTCGCATCGCTACAGAACCCAGACTCATCCGACCGACACACTCCTAGCGACGCGCGGCGCGAGCCACACAGTGGCGCACTACCCCCGTCATGAGTCCGCTGATCTCGTGCTCGGTCCGCGTGTTCACATCGGCATGTCTCTGTATTGGGCAGGTAGTTCCTCTTCGACAGCGACTAGGCTCCTCTCTGTGTAGGAGGAAGAGAACCAACACTAGTGTGAAGAAGCCACTGGGAACTAGTACGGTAGACGTGAGAAGAGGGGGGGAGTAAACGGAGACTGGAGTGAGAGAGAGAGAGAGAAGAGACGAGATACAGACATCGAGGGCACAGAGAGAGAGAGAGAGAGAGGAGCGCAGAGAAAGAGAGAGAGAGAGATAGACAGAGAGAGAGAGAGAGAAAGCGGGAGAGAAAGAACAGAGAGAGTGATAGACACAGAGAGAGAGATAAGAGAGAGCGGAGAGAAAAGAGACAGAGATGAGAGAGAGAGAGGAGAGAGAGAGAGAGAGAGACGAGAGGAGAGAGATAACAGAGACAGAGACAGAGACAGAGACAGAAGACAGAGACAGAGACAGAGCAGAGAGCAGAGAACAGAACAGAGACGAGCAGAGAGCAGAGAGAGAGAGAGAGAGAGAGAGAGAGAGAGAGAGAGAGGAGAGAGAGAGACAGACAGACCAGACAGACTAGAGAGAGAGAGATGAGAGAGACGAGAGAGACAGAGCAGACAGACAGACAGACAGAACAGAACAGACAGAACAGAGAAGTCGAGAGAGAGAGAGAAGAGAGAGAGAGAGAGAGAGAGAGAGAGAGAGAGAGAGAGAGACGAGAGATAGCGAGAGAGATGGAGCAATAGCGAGAGAGAGAGAGAGAGAAGAGAGAGAGAGAGAGAGCCGAGAGAGAGAGAGAAAGAGAGAGGAGAGAGAGAGACGAGAGATAGCAGAGAAGAGAGAGAGAGAGAGAAGAAAGAAGAAGAGAATATAGGAGAGAGAGAGACAGACAGAGAGGCGAGATGAGAAAGAGGTGAGAGAGAGAGGAGGAGAGACGAGAGAGAGAGAGAGAGAGAGAGAGAGTATGTGACCTCCCTCTCCGCTCACCCTCCCCCACACTGTCATGACAGCATCAACCTCGCGTGTGGTGCGACTCATCCAAGCCTGCCACCGACTCTTTCGACATACTAAGCGCGCGCAAGACAAACA
>NW_014578839.1:44186-48087 GCF_000485595.1 Priapulus caudatus
ATTACTCTCAACGTTAGTTTTAACATTCTAACGGTTTCTCGCAGACCAGATCTCTTTCTCTCTCTCTCTCTCTCTCTCTCTCTCTCTCTCTCTCGCTCTCGCTCTCGGCTCTCGCTCTTCGCTCCCGCTCTCTCTTCCTCTCTCTCTCTCTCTCTCTCTCTCTCTCTCTCTCTCTCTCTCTCTCTCTCTTCTCTCTCTCTCTCTCTCTCTCTTCTCCTCTCTCTCTCTCTTCCCTCATCTCTCTCTAATATATAATATATATATATATATATAATAATATATATATATATATTTATATATATACATTATATACCTCTATACACTGCATACGAGAAACATGTTTGTCATTGGTCTATGAGAAAAACTAAAAGGTTGTGACTAACGTTAACACTTATTTTGTTTCTGACAACGAAGCCTCCAGAGCACAGGCACTTGAGGCGTTCAATAAAATATAATGCAAAATAAATACGAAATCTATTTACTACAAAGTCTCAATGTTCTCTACTCCCTTTCGCCTATTATTGCCTGCAATTTGCTGTAAATGCCGTGCAATGCTCATCTGCAACACACATGTACACCGCATGCACGCTGCCGCACACGTTGCAAGAGGAGCAATTTGGACGGCATTTACATGAAATTGTCGCAATAAAGTCGAAAGAGAGTACAGAAATTGAGACTTTGGTAGTAAATAGATTCGTATTTATTTAGCATTATATTTTGAAACGCTCCAAGGTGCATGTGCCCCAGAGCGTCATCTAGAGAAGCGCAGCCATCCGTGTGGCGGGTGCAGACGATGAGCGGCATCGAGACAAATGGCTGCTGCATTATCGCCGCGCAACAACAACAGCAACAGCAAGCAGCACACAGCAGCAGCAGCCAGCAGCAGTAGTAGCAGTAGTAGTAGCAGCAGCCAGCAGGCCAGCAGCAGTAGCAAGCAGCAGCAGCAGCAGATGCGTCGCTGAAATGGCCGGAGGTTTCATAGTGAGTTGTTGGTTCGTTTACAATCATGTTACTACTGGCTGCTGCTGCTACTACTGCTGCTGCTGCTGGCTGCTACTACTGCTGCTGCTCTGCTGACGCTGCTGCTGCTGCGCTGCTACTGCTCTGCGCTTGCTGCTGCTATCTACTGCCTGCTGCTGGCTGCTACACTGCGCTGCTGCTGCTGCTGCTGCTGCTGCTGCTCTGCTGCTGCCTGCTGCTGCTACACTGCTGCTGCTGCTGCTGCTGCTGCTGCTGCTGCTGCTGCTGCTGCGTGGCGCGCTGCTACTACTGCTGCTGCTGCTGCTATTGCTGGCGGCTGCTACTGCTGCTGCTGCTGCCTACTACTGCTGCTGCTACTGCTGCTGCTGCTGCTGCTGCTACTAAACTGCTGCGGCTGCTGCTGCTGCTGCTGCTGCTACTACTGCTGCTGCTAGTGCTGCTGCTGCTGCTGCGCTACTACTGCGCTGCTGCTGCTGCGCTGGCTGCTGCTGCTATACTGCTGCTGCTCTGCTGCTGCTACTACTGCTGCTGCCTACTGCTGCTGCTGCTACTACTATGAGTAAGCTGGCCAGAAAGGGGAAAAAGAAGAGGCGAGGGCAAATGGGAGTCAGACAGATAGAGTGGTAAGGGAGGGAGGAGAGAGAGGGGGAGAAGGTAATGGGGATGGGGATGAGAACACACCAGAGTAGTGAAGGGGTAAGATAGACAGAACGATAGAGTGAAGGGGGAAGAGGCAGCGGAGAGAAGAGTATTGGCAGACAGAGGAAGAAAGGTCAAGGAGAAAGAGGACTAAGGAGAGAGGAGGGGGAAGGGGGAGGGGAGTCTATAATGATGCATCAACTCACTTTGTTCTAACATTGTGTTGCCACCGGTGCTCCATACATTTTTTATTACCTTATACATTATAGATATTACACGCACGCACGCATGCCAGCATTAATATATATTTCAATAATTATTACCTGGTTAACCCAGCACGGTGTGTGTGTGTGTGCGTGCGTGCATGCGTGCGTGTGTGCTGCATGCGTCAGTTATGTTATTAATTTATTATGCTTAGTGAATGTAATGAAATCGCTGGTTGGCTAAACTACGTTACATCGTCGTCAGCATTAACTACTGCAATCCGCAGCGTTCATCTGTCAGTGTTGATCAGTGTTAGGCTCTCTCTCCCTTTCTACTTCAGTGCTTTGACAATGAAGAATATTCATTACGTTATATAAGAGTAATTGTGTGTACATGGAATATGAAGTATCGTGTTTTGCTCACTCCACTCGTACACACACTTAACAAGTTCATTTTCACCGATGAATAAATATCACTGATTTGTTTAAATAATAAATCATTTATCCGCGATAGAGGGCAGCACCGCGCACCCATGACGCAGACGATGCAGACAACAACAATAATTTAATTAGATTAAACAAATCTAGTTTAATCTGAGTGATCCTATGTGGTCTTCACTATACATTGAATACAGTGGAGTTACGGAAGACGTCCAGTACTGAGAAGGTGTTACTTGAGGATATAAGTAGATAACAATCACGAAATACGCTAGTCGGAAAATGCACCGAATTTAACGCGATAGATATACGACTGAGCGGATTGTAATTTTGTGTGTTATTTGTTATTCACTATATCAAAACCAACGAAGGCTATACTATAGCATTCGAGCTATATAAATTAGATACGTGGATAGACATCAAATGGTAATAATTTTATACACCGTAAACCACAACTGCTTGTTCAGGCTAGCCTAATGTAATCCACGCTTACTTAGTTACTAGTGCTGAGAGTGAGAGGGTCTAATGCGTCTATGTCCCACAGGGTACTGACGGAACGTACCCTGGGTACGCCGTACGGTGCGGTATACCGGAACGTACCCTGGAGTGGTACTATATAATATGCCGGACCGTACCTCGCCTACTCCACTAACGAGTCTAGGGAGTCGCCTACGCCTACTCAGTACTCCCTAACCCTAACCCTAACCATATCAGATAGTTACCAGGGTACGTTCCGGCATAACCCAACCAGGCTGTGTGACTAACGTCAATATACATTGGGTATGGGGATAGGGTATTCTAACCCTAGCAATACCGTTTCTTGGAGCTAGTTCCGGCAGTACCCAGGGATACATATACCCTATCAGCACTAGTAATACTACCCCCCTCTCTTCCACACTCATGCTCTCTTTCAGTTTCACTCGCTTTCACCCAGCCCCACGCTCTCTCTCCCTCAGCGTAGCGGCGCAGCAAGGCACGCATACAGCGATCAATTTGCGAATTAAATATGTATTGCGCGCTTCATAGAAATGATCAGTGACTCACGCGCACCCAGTCAGCCAAACGTATATAGGCAGTGTTGCACATGCACCCACCATCCAGCCTCCAGCTCTTCTCCTCTCGCAAGCTATCAAGCAAGCTTATAACGCTCTCCCATCACCGATGCTTTCTACTACAGCCTCTCATCTCCTCTTACAAGCTAGCAGGCAGATTTATATACCTCCCTCCATCGCCCACACTCTCGTCTCTGCTCTCACCCCCACCCAGTCAGTAATGTTACATAGCTACACCCATCTATCACCAACCCAACTCTCTCCTCTCCGCTCCTTAGTCAGCCAGTAGTTTTATATACATCCATCCATCATCCTCCATCCCCTATCCTCTGCTCTCCTACTTTCTCATCCTCTACCTTCACTTTCCTCTCCCCTCCTCTCTGCCCTTCTCCTCCCTCTCCTCTCTCTAGCTAGCAGTAGTAGTAGTAGTAGTAGTAGTAGTAGTAGTAGTAGTAGTAGTAGTAGTAGTAGTAGTAGTAGTAGTAGTACTAGTAGCAGCAGCAGTAGTAGTAGTAGTAGTAGTAGTAGTAGTAGTAGTAGTAGTAGTAGTAGTAGTAGTAGCAGCAGCAGTAGTAGCAGTAGCAGCAG
>NW_014578839.1:49351-54067 GCF_000485595.1 Priapulus caudatus
ATGTCTCAACACAGCTTCGACTGTGTCTCAATCACGTCTCAATACTGCCATAACTAACACTAACCCAATGTCTCAACACAGCTTCAACTGTTCACAATGTTACACTCACAAAAGTGCACCTCATCAGTGCCTCAACCATGACCTGGCAATGACTCACCAATGTCTCAACACTGCCTCAACCACGCCATGACACTGCCACGAGTTCAACTTAACAATATTACCACTAATATTGACCGAACAATTTCACAGACATGCCTCAACATCATAACAATGCTATCTCAACAGTGAACACTGCTAGAAAATTGTCTCAATCCTGTCTCAGCAATGCCTCAACAATCTCGCCACCATATCTCACAAGAATTCTGAATAGACAGACCATTACCTCATGCGTCAACTCGTGCAATGGAGTCGGTAATAATTTACGGTGTTTTCACAATTTATGATTGTTTAAATAGGCGTAGGAAGCAATATTTTGCGCAATATCTCCACGTAACCTTGGTAACAGAAACGCGAACGCCTTTCAACTAAAAACAGAATGATCTTTGATGCATGAATATATAATGCATGGATATATTATACAGAACACTTTCCAGGCACGTATGCAAAATTTCGCTCAGCCACGATAACAGGCAACATCCGTCGGGTTTTTAATTTGGCGCGGATACATGGCGACGAATGCATGATTTCGCTGCATAATTCAGCTGCCGTAATTGCGTTTAGAGCGGTCGGAACATAATGGATCGGTTCTTAGCAACGGGATCCTAGCTTTACCAATCCATTGTCTCACAGACAGTCATTATTTTAAACTAATTCCCTCAGCCATCCGTTATATATATCTTTACTGGACTTGACTGGGAAAATAGAAAATCTAATTCAGACGCCATATTTATCGATTAGTCATTACTTAAAATGAAGGCGGTAATGTGCGTGAGTGCACACGTGCACAGGCAGGTCTCGACACTCCGGTTAGAGACAGCTAGAGCTTGCTGAATTAGGCAGGACACAGAAACCACAAGGAAACCTATACGGTTACCAGATACAGAAAGACCCGTGAGGCAGCAGCAGTAGTAGCAGCAGCAGCAGCACCACCACCACCACACCAGCAGTAGCAGCAGCAGCAGTAACAGCAGCAATACTAGTAGATACATTATCATGAACATGATCAGCAGCGGGGCAGCAGTTAGAGATGCTAGCTAGCATCAGCTTATTCAGCTCCAGCCCTGCAGGGGATTATGAATCCATCACTGCATTAATGCAATCACCAACAAGAGATTACACTGATCGAGCAGATGCACAGCTGCCCTCGCACTCACGCACGCACGCACGCACGCACACGCACGCACGCACGCACGCTCACACGCACACACACACACACACACACACACACAAACACANAGCTAACAGACATACGAATAACATAATACAGCTACATAACATACAAATCATTTTATTCACGAATCCATTCAGTTTTCCCACACCAGCAGATATATACCAGCAGATATCTCATTCCATAAAACGCATCGTTACCGTCCGTAAAAACTAGTCTAAATCACCCGCAAAAGATCGAAGTCAAAAAATACCCGATTCCCATCAATTCACCCTCAACCACGTTGTGTTTAAAAAAAAGACAAAGAAGAATATTAGAGGTGTCTTCTACGTTAGACGACTTACCACAACCATCGGACCGCCTTGTAGTACTCTCTCTCTCTCTCTCTCACGAATGTGCAACTCTCAACACACCAACAACACCAACCAGCGAACACTTGCACGTTAGCTCCTTCTCTCTAGCCTCCTATCCTCCTTCTCTCTAACCTCCTCTATAACCAGCACCCACGCAGACTGCGCACCCGCCTGTGCACCCGCCGGTGTATGAACACGGTTTTGAGATGCTAGGTAAAGTCTCCACACACACACGTATTGTATCTCACACGGGGTAAAGAGCTCACGGTAAGACACTGATGGTAATGATAGCACTATAAGCCACTATATAGCGCACTATATATACACGCACAGAGAGAGAGAATGAAGTCACAGCTCCTTACTGCTGCTGCCGGCGTGTGAGTGTGCGTGTGTAGAGAGTGACGCTAGCTACTCGGGCCGACTGCCACACCCACCGCCTGCTGCTGCGCGCGTGTGTGGTGTGTTCAGTCGGGCATGGCTGCTCTGAAGTCGAACAAAGAGCCACACCGTTCGATGACTCAAACCGCCCTCACGCCCCACGCTCGCCTCCCCCTTCCCCCGCCCCCCCGTCCTCCTCCTCCCCCTCTCCCCGTCGCCTCCCTCCGTCGTAAATCACTGTAGCGGAGCAACGACCGCATGCTGGATACTGATTAATCGAACATCATGGCAGGAAAAAAATTACGCCACGCCGAATACCGCAGCATACAACCACCCGCCATAAGGGCGGCAAGGCTGTGAGCTGTGTGCGTGCGCACCCCGACCCCACGTCACCACGCGGCTGCTGCCTCGTGTCGTGGCCAGTAGTCCGTGTCGTGTACCGCCGCTCGCGTCGCGTGGTGTGTGTCGCGTGTGTGTGTGTGTGTGGTGTGTGTGTGTGTGCTGTGCGGGTGTGTGTGTGCGTGCGTCACGCGTGCGTGCGCTGTGTGTGTACGCCGTGGCGCGTGTGTGCGTGTGGTGTCGCGTGCGAGCGTTGGCGTCCTGTGCGTGTGTGTGGCGTGCGTCGTGTCGTTGATAGTGACTACTGTGTGTGTGTGTGTGTGTGTGTGTGTGTGTGTGTGTGTGTGTGTGTGTGTGTGTGTGTGTGTGTGTGTGTGCGTGTGTGTTTGGGGGGTCGGTAGTGACGGTAGGGATTATATAGCGAATAAGTGACTAAATACAACGATTCGAGAGTTTATGGGTGAGGGGAAGGGAAGGTGAAGTTTAGAAGTATTCGATCACCTAAAAACCCTACGCCATATCGTGTTATGCCAAGCCAAGCCAAGCCAAGCCAAGCCACACTGATGTCAATCTTTCCTTACATACTAACAGAAGTAGATAATAGCAGAAGCTAATAATGACAAATTGTCAACAAATCACAAATTTGTCATTATTAGCTCCTGATAATAGGGATCTACTTATCTACTTCTGATACTAACCAATGTTAACGAGCCAAACAACACTAAATAAGAGCGGTTAACATCAGGGCATCGCCCGGATGTCAGAAAATGTATCTTTAAAAGGAAAATAACGACTGGCTGCATGAATTAATAATAAGGCTTATATGTCTGCGGGCAACGTTCTGTGGCTAGACGTAGCAGCAGTAGTAGTAGCAGCAGGCTAGCAGCAGTAGCACTAGCAGCAGTAGCACCACCACCACCATCAGCAGGAGCAGCAGCAGCAGCACCATCAGCAGCAGCAATAGCACCACCACCACCACCACCACCAACACCACCACCACCATCAGCAGTAATCAATATAGTCAACATCACCGATGATTTTTGTCACTGATTAATTCGTGTTTGATCGCCCCGTCGCGCGCTCGTGACGCGCCGACTGCAGCGCATCCGATGTAATCACGCCCCGCCGCGTCGTTCGCTTACAGCATCCCGAGGGACGTTTCGAACGCGCACGCGACGAAACTTTTTCGAATGTGAAATATTTTACGAAAGCGAATATAAATATATCTCACGACGATGTGAACTGTGTTCAAACAGAGGCGGGGATATGACAGACAGATATATGACAGAGACGGTTGCCGGAGGTTAGGCGATGCATGAATTATATTTCGTGATGCATGGGTTATAGGGCCATGTGTGTTTTGTTATTTGTCGCGGCGGTTCACTGACGGCGAAGAGCAATATACAGTCTTTAATTAAAAAAGATAAATTATTAATAAATAAATAAACATTTTGATAAATAAATTAATAAAAAATAATATATCAGATAAAACATACAAAATACCTAAAACAAATAAACAAAATAAACAAAGTAAAACAAACAAACAAACAAATAAATAAATGAATGACTAAATAAATTGATAATACGTCGGGCAGCCACTGGTTTTTCCATTACTACAAGTATTTAGGACTTGAGACTATAAAATTTCGCAATAGCGAGTTCTTCAAATTGTGTGCAATATTTTTACGATGTGCTGAGTGCATCTTAGAACACTGCCAGCGGCAGTAGAGATGACAGAAAAGAGAGAGAGAGAAAGAGAAAGAGCACGAGTGAGAGAGGGACGCTAGAGAGAGAGAGAGAGAGAGAGAGAGAGAGAGAGAGAGCGCGCGCTAGAGAGAGAGAGAGAGAGAGAGAGAGAGAGAGAGAGAGAGAGAGAGAGAGAGAGAGAGAGAGAGAGAGAGAGAGAGAGAGAGAGAGAGAGAGAGNTCTCTCTCTCTCTCTCTCTCTCTTCGTTTAATCTTTCTCGCTCTCCCTCCCCTCCCCTTCTCTCTCTTCCATCTCCCCTCTCTCTGTTTCGCTATCTCTCTAACTCACTCTGCCACCTCGATCTCTTTCATGAGCGTGTCTGAGTAAAACGTATTCAAATGATTTAGCGATAAAAGACAAGACGCCCACGAAAGCTGCTCCTAATATCCGCTTGACCAGCTTCGTTCCGTAATTTCTGTGAGTGGATTTGTGCTGTGAAGCCTTTCTGTGGTTTCTACTGTAGGCGCGCGTGGAAGTTAGCAGCTGAGAGAGAGAGACAGAGAGAGAGAGAGAGAGAGAGAGAAGAGAGAGAGAGAGAGAGAGAGAGAGAGAGAGAGAGAGAGAGAGAGAGAG
>NW_014578840.1:0-10926 GCF_000485595.1 Priapulus caudatus
TGTGTGTGTGTGTGTGTGTATGTGTGTGTAAGAGGGGGGGATGAATCGGACAAGTGCACTATCCGCTTCATCGATCGTTCGTTTTAACGTGTGAAAAGAAACGACACACGACGAGTGACATTTGTCACATCTTTGAAATGCATACGCAGAAGATAATACGCACAGCTGTCTGTTTGTGGGCGCTATCCCCTCCCCACCACCCCCAACCCACCAACCACTCATCCACCACCACCCCACCAACCACTCACCCGCCCACCAACCGTGCGTCGGTTTCACCAGGTGAAATTGATCGGATATGCCAAGCCTCACTCAGTATATTACAGGTACAGATCGGTACAGGTAAATTTATCAAATCCTGGATTGGTGCCAACGCTCAGTCACCCGCGATGGAGGGGAGTAGAGCGAGTGGGTGAATACATAGCGAAGTATGGAAGTGTGCGGCGTATAATATATATACGTAATATATATATATATATATATATATATATATATTGATTAACGCGCACACTTTTCCAATTTACACATATATATACTACACACACACACACACGCACGCACGCACCAGCACGCACAGCACGCCACGCACGCACCACGCAGCGCACCGCCAGCGCACCGCACGCACGCACGCACGCTTGCACGCACCACACACCACTCACGACCACACAGACAACACAACACACACAATACAGCACACCACACCACACACACTCAACATATATATAGATTATACGCCGCACACTTTCAATTTACACATTATTCATAGCACCACAGCACCACGCAACTTGCACGCACGCCACCGCAACGCACTGCACGCACGCACATCAACACAACCACAACACACACACACAGCACGACACACACATGTTACACTGCCCATAAATATATATATATGCAGAGTGATTTCATATCGTTGATTTACCAGATTGCCAGATTTTCAGATTTCGACGTTTCATATAAATGTTTTCTATAAAACATCGTCGAGACTTTTCTCGGCCGACCGCGATAACGACAGTACGGTATAAAATACATCATGATGATCAAAGTCAGCAGACGACCATGTGGTGGTGCTTCACGGGCCATCACGTGACGACAGCGGACCCGCACGACACCTGGCGGCGGCGCACGTGTCGACAAGCGTACGATCAACAATCGGTCGTTCATTAGTCAACCAATCAGCCGAACGATCAACAACAACCGATTAATTCCCGCCGGAATTCGTAACAAATTCTGTCATTTTATCGTCTGACGAATAACGAGTTTTTTTTAATAATTCCGAGCTCGTGTCGACTACTCGAAAAACGGCGAATACTGTGAATAGACGATCATATCCATTCCCTTTCTAACGCGACGAATACGTTCGTAATTCAACCAAGGTAAATAGCTACAGCGAAAACGCAGACGCAAGGGAGACGCTGACGCAGACGCAAAAAGGAGACGCAGACGCAAAAAAAACTAGACCACATGTTCTATTCGAGGTTGTCAAATTCAACCGAACGAAATTCGACGTACAGTCGTAATTGCGCCATTGTTTTATTTCTGCAATAAACGACTCATGCGAGTCAGCATAATATCGGCATCATGCAAACGACGGAACAACAGGAAACTTTTGGAGTAAAAAAGTCCGTTACATGATTATATAGATATAGATATATAGATATATTATTACTTATACTGTACCCTTGGATAATAATAATAGCAAGATCTAATAATACCTATATTATTATTAGATCTTGATAATAATGTATACACAAAAAGCGAACACGTGCATTTGCTATCGCTCGTGTTTCACTCTTCCTTCGCTATATAGTGTATTTTACAACTAAAATATTCGGACCACGTACGATGACATATTATTTACAGCATTGAAAAAGCAGTACAATACACCATCGCCCAAACGACGATCATTTCAGTGTAGTGAGTGTAGTGAGTGAGTCACTGCTCACCACGCTTACAATATATATAATATAATATATATATATATATATATATATATATATATATATATATATATATATATATATATATATATCATATCATATTATCATATTATCATATTATATAATATTAATGACTAAATTAGTGGAATTTAAATATTCTGTTAAATCAGTCTCGAGGCATATTTGTATAAAAAAATAATATTTTCCAATTACGAAAAATTGGATGAAATAAATGTACGGAGACGTTTACATAATCAGCTAATAGACGCACGGGTTGATAGTGGGTGTGAAAGCGCGCTGTGACTGTAATTCGCATACCCTGGAAAACAAGGCAATGCATAATAGCGTATACCGTCCGCGCCTCGAAGTAGAACTGCAGAAGTTTCGTGACCGATTCGAATTTCATTCAATAAGCTCGCGAATCTATTAACACGATTCATAAATATTCAGCGACTTTAAACGGCCACAATGATTGGGCAAACTCACCCTCTTGCGAGTACTTGTTTAGAAAGGCAGACCATTGGGAGTCAACGGCAGCCAAATTGATGACCAAGTTATTGACTCATTTTTCCTCGTTCTTTCTCCATCTCATCTAACCTACTCTTTACTGGCTATTTACATTTTTAACGTAGCCCCCGAATAGCATACTCGCTCAACTACCTATAGCTACCCAGACCGCTGATGCCAATCGAAATGTTATGCTACACTCGTCTCTGAAATTAAGTATACTCGAACATAACGTACATTCACTTTTAATAAAACGTTCGTAATAAACCATTCACGTTAAGTATTATTTATAGACCACATGCAAACATTGGTCGTATGCACATGACTGCATCGGGGGGTAACAACCCCCCATGACGGTGTACACAAGATGAGATATCGCTAGGTTTTTTTTTACATTGGACATTTTTACACGCGCGAATGAAATCGCGACGCTAACCTCGACACTGTTTCTGCATTTCATTGTCACTCTCACGCACCATCTATATATAATCTATATATAAGACGCCACCCACCCACACCACCTCTATTAACTACCAAATCCGGCCGCTTGCAAAGTAGATCACCTGTGAATCAGTATCTATTTTATCATAGCTAGTAGTATTAGACTTGCTGTGGCAAACACGATATGCGAGTATCAGCTCTTATAGAGAAATACACTCGCAAATGAATCTCAGGACTGTCACAGCGGTGCTATGTATGCATGTAGAGCTAATCTATGGGTTCTTAATAACCTGTGATCCATGGCCCCTGTGGGGTACGTGGATGGGCTTCAGGGGGTCCGTGAGCCAGGCGCATAAAAAATTGTGTTTATGCGCTTATGTGCATTTTTCGGGGGAGGGGCCCGAAGCGTTTACCAGATTCTCAAAGGGGTCCATGACTCAAAAAAAGGACCAAAAGAACCACTGATGTAGAGCTAAGGGGGGAAGCAGATGTTACGTCACGAATATCGGGCTCGCGAGCCTCGCTCACATCACGTGACACTGACGCATGCGCACGAGGATTTTACGATCACCCATGCCGACAACGTCGCGGCATTTTCCCTTTGATATGATCAACTAATTACGTAACCGTTATTGAAAAATATTCGTGGAGCAAAATATTGTCGCAGCATCGTTCACCGTCGGTCGAACATCGCGGGAAATTTGCGCCGAGACTTTTATCTCGTGATCACAACTTTAACAAACCTTAGCGCAAAATTTCGCACCGGCTCAGTAGGTACTAATACATTACTGATGTGTGTAGCTACGAACTCAAGCTTTCAACGACGAGCCCACGTGCGGGTTATACTCTGAGCAGTTGACCGTGCGTGGCTAGTTGATCGATCACGATGCGATCAAACGATCAATCAATGTGATCAATCAATCAATGCAATCAATCAATCAATGCGATCAATCAATCAATGCGATCAATCAATCAATGCAATCAATCAATCAATGCGATCAATCAATCAATGCGATCAATCAATCAATGCGATCAATCAATCAATGCAATCAATCAATCAATGCGATCAATCAATCATGATAACCATGCGATAGTACTTACATTGCATCATTGCAACATTGCAACATTGCAACTGCATTATTGCCCCACCCTTCCATCACCGCCCCACCCGCGGCCCTGCGATGTTACGGGGGTAACAGTACGGGGTCGCATCAGCCAGCATGTAACACGTGGCGCTTAGCCGCTAGTGCTGCCAGCTTTACTGTCGAGTAGCGGCTGTTCATACGAGAAATGCGATGCCGTCTCCGTCTCCGATGCCGTCGATACGTCACAGGCGGGTGTGAAAAAAACTCGACTCGATCCACGCAGCAACTCAGACGTTCCAGAGCGGCGAATCACACGACGATGACGTCACACGACATGCAGATGGCCGCGCTTCCATCTCGGCGTCCATCTTTGTCTGTCCCTCCTCCTTCCGTAGAAACATTTTTTCGGAGAAGGGAGCTAGTGTCTCCAGAGTGGCAGCCATGTTTGCCGCCCCTCCTTCCGTAGAGCATTCCCAGGAGTGACCCCAAAGCGGCGGCCGCCTCTACCTTCTCCCTCACGTGGAACATTCCCGGAGAAGAAGGAAGCCAGCGTCTCCACCACGGCGACCACCTCTCCCCCTCCTCCCTCCTCCCGTAGAAACATTCCCGGAGAAGGAAGCCATTTTTCGACGTCCTATTTCGGCCCCCTCCCCCTCCCGTGGAACATTCCCGGAGAAGGGAGCCATTTTCCGACGTCCTATTTCGGCCGGATCTTCTCGAACATGAACTGCTGACCCCTGTCAACGAGCACGCCGTCCGTCTCGACCATAGTCCGCTTCTTCTGAAAGTGAAACTGGTCGCGCGCAAACTCGTAGAACTCGCTCTCCATCTGCCACACACGCGTTGCTTCGATCTTCGCAATGGTCTCCGGCGCCGGTGACGCCTTGTTGAAGGTCTTCCGCAGATGAGATTTCTTACCTGCGTGCCCGCGGATGTCCTTCGCGATAGATTTCTTAGCTGCGTGCCGGGAGAAAAAGAAAAGATATATACTATATAGCAGTAGAAGAGAGAGACGGCGCGCGATAGAGAGAGAGAGAGAGAGGAGAGAGAGATAAAGGCGAGAGAGAGAAGAGTAAAGAGAGAGAGAGAGAAGAGAGAGAGCAGGCGGAGAGAGAGAAAGAGAGTTGGGGTGGAAAAAACGAAAGAGAGAGAGAGAGGAGAAGAGAGGCAAGGAGCGAGAGAGAGACGGAGGAGAGCGAGAGGCGAGAGCGAGAGAGAGAGAGCTGGGAGCGGGAGAAAAAAGCGAAGAGATAGAGAGAAGGGAGGGAGGGAGGGGGGATTAGAGAGAGAGCTGGGTGGTGGAGGCGGCGAGTTTGGAGGGAGGGAGGAGGGGGGACACAGGGGGATAAGCGAGAGAGAGCGCTGGGCGGGTGAAGGCGGCGGAGGAGAGAGGAGGGAGGAGGAAGGGGGAGATATAGAGTGGCGGCTGGCGGTGAGGGGGGAGACGGGGGGGAGAGGAGGGGGAGATATAGAGAGAGCGCTGGGCGGTGGGCGGGCTGGAGATGGAGGAGGGAGGGCGAAGGGGGGATAAAGGATGCGTTAATAAGTGCGGCGCGATGGTGGCGGGGGCCACACACCATTCAGTGGTGTAAATGTCGTGGTAGAGGCGGCAGGCGGCCGACAGACGCGGTGATGCGTATGGCATTGAATCGATTGCCACCACCCCCCCCCTGCCGCGCCGCAAGCAGCAGCCACCGGGGCAGCCGAGGCACGGGTGTATCACCGCCGGCTAGCGAAGTCCATGCAGCGGAGATGGCGTGAGAGAGCGAGAGGAGAGCGAAGTTCTAGGTTAAACAGAGGTCGCAGAGCAACAGCTTCATCACATAAAATGTAAACGTAACGCAGACGGCGTCGACCGACCGAACGACTGATCTGATTTATCACAGTCATCCTCGGCAGGAGAAAATGGCGAAAACAATCACGAGCGACGAGGCAGGGCGTTTCAAGGTCTATGGGGTTTTACACCGATGAGCTACTATTAGCATTCAGTTATTCAGCAGTGGGCCGACACGTGTCTGGGTTTTACGTCGCTGTGATCAGAGAGTGAAGGTGGAGTGCACGAACTAAAACGTTGATGCCTTGCGAGCGAGATCTGATAGAGCGCGTCGCGTAACCGATCGCGGTGAGTAAATGTAAGGGCTTATAAATTGAAGTGCAATCAGCAAGCCCGTTACGGTGGCGACAACACGATATATGCACTAAAACGTTTGGCGGTCGAACGACAGTACTTAATTTGTTTCATATTTTATGAAGGTACTTGCTGTAGCCTTACTGCTACTTTCAAGCGTATAACATAAATGGTAAGAGCACCAAGTGTTTAGTATATATAATAGTTAGTAAATCAGTTGAATTATACGTTACTCCTGGTATAGTAATAGTAATAACTGTAGTATAATTAGTAGGAGTTAATAAATAGTTACATAGTAGTAAATACGCTGGTATACGTAACTAGTAATAACTATAGTATATAGTAGTATTCTGGTATAAGTAATAGTAATAAATATAGTATAAATAGTAGTAATTACGCTGGTATAAGTATAGTAATAACTATAGTTATAATAGTAGTAGAATACGGCTGGTACCATAAAAAATATATAATAATATAGTATAAATAGTAGTAAAGCGAGAGAATTATCTCAGATAGAAAGATATCAACCAGAGTAATGAATGCGACAAATTATTGTTGTGTTTACGTTAACCTGGTGCCAAGAGATACTCTCCCACGACGTACCGGCAGAGATATAATAGCTTCTAGATCGAAGATTATGATCGATAGAAGATACACGTGCACGATGTACATGCACGTTCAGTAACGTAGTAACGAGTACGAGAGGTGTAATAGGCGTCTATCGAAAATTACCTCCGATAGAAGGATAACGGCATACAAGCCTTCAGGCACGTGTACGGATGTGCCCGCACCTTCAGTAGTAGCGCACAAGCACTTGACCCTCTCAATAAAAAAATTAATGGTAAATAACCGATGTACCTAAAGTGTTTATGTGTTTTCTCGTATCTATTTTCGCCTATAATGACCTGTAAATGCGGTCAAATGCTCATTATAATTCTGGTTTTTTCTGTGATGGTTGGTGCATTTTATGGTGTTTTATGTTGGTGATTTGTATCTAAATATAGTATACTCAGTTGTTTTGCCATATACAAATGATAAATCCGGTGGTAAATCGCTCGCGTTGCGTTGCTCTTTTATGTGGGCGATATGCCTTATAAGTACTGAGAATTTCCTGACCTGTTCCTTAAAGTTCATAGTTTTCTCCAATAGTGTGCAATCGTGCGTGAGTTTAGGGCGGAGACGTTGTGAAATTCGCACGCTCGCGCTCCGCATCTAGTGGGTTGGGCTTGAGCTTTTTCTTGTATATGGGAATTAGGGAGTATATTTTAGGAATTCCTAACAAAACTTTTAGGCGTGTGGCATGAGGGTGGAGTCACCGACATGGTCTGATCCAGTCCAGCTGATCGTTTAATGGTGAGTGTCTTTCGCTATGTCGTACAGTCCGTTATCCAAATGGTGTAGGGTGTTTCTGTGCATATGCTTTTGTGATGATGTCCTTTTCTCTTTGTTCTTATTAAGACGTCTCTCTGTTTAATGGTGAATTTAGGTGGATGATTTTGTCGCTTTGAGTATGTGGGTTGTTTCGGTGTGTGTTTAGCGCGGTTGTTTGTTGTTGTGGTGTCTCTTCAAGTTCTTAGGTTTGTGGTTGTGGCGTCAGAGTTCTTGGTGTTTCTTCCTTTTTGTTTTTTTTTTTTTCTTCTTTGTTTATTTTTCTTGTTTCTTGTTTTTTATATGGATTTTGTCGGTCTGTCCCTTTTGCTATTTCCTTTTTTTCTTTTTTTTTTTTCTCTTTTTTGTATTTTTTCTTTTTTTTTCTGTTTTTTTTCTTCTTCTTTTCTTTTTCTTTTTGTTGTTTTTTTTTTTTTTTGTTTTTTTTCTCCTTTTTTCTTTTCTTTTTTTTTTTTTTCTTTTTTTCTACTTTTCTTTTTATTTTCTTTTTTGTTTTTCTCTTTTATTTTTTTTCCTTTTTTAATCTTGTTTGTGTTTTTTATTGTATTATTGTTTTGACTGTTTGTGTTTCGTGTTTCTTAGTTTTGTTCTACAAATTTTCATCTTCGTTGTAGTACTTTGTTTGTTATTATTTTTATTTCATTTTTTTTTTTTTCTTTTCTTTCTGTTCGTTTTTTCTGTCTTTCTTGTTTCTGTTTTGTTTGTTTTTTTTTTTTATCTGTTTTTTCTTTGTTTTTTCTTCTTTGTTTCTATTTTTGTTTTTGATTTTTTCTTTTTCCGGTCTCTTCATATGTTTCTTCTTTTTTTCTTTTTTTTCTCTTTCTCTTTATTTTTTTTTTCTGTCCTTTGTATTCTCTTTCTTTCTTTTTCTTTTTTTTTCTTTTATTTTTTTTATTTTTTTGTCATCTTTTTTGTGTCTCTTTTTTTATTTTTTGTTAGGTAGTAGTTGGTTGTATTAGGTTTACTCTGTGTACATTTTTGTTTTTCATTTTTTTCTTGTTTTTTTTTTTTCTTTTCCTTTTTTTTTTTTCTTTTTGTTTCATCAATTGTTTCATTTCTTTCTTTTTTATTCATTTCTTGTTTTTTATTTTTTATTTTTTTCTCTTTTTTTTTTGTCTTTCTTTTTTTTTCTTTTTAATTTTTTTTTCTCTTTTTCTTTTTTTATTTCTGGGACAGCACGGGAATAACAACCGGACGGCCCGCGCTGTTGCACAACAGCATGAATAAGAGAGTATTAATGTTGTTATGTTATGATCCATGTTGATCATTTCATCGTCAACTCACATCCATCGAATGTCTTTCAGCATCATTCATGTTATGTATTCATTCATGTCTCTTTATTCATGTTTTTTGTGCACAGCGCGGGCGTGCGGTGTACTTGCGTGTTGCAGATGAGCATTTGACTGGCATTATAGGCGAAATAGAGTAGAGAAACATTAAGACTTTGGTACATTTCGTGTTTATTTACCATTAATTTTTTTTATTGAGACGGTCCAAGTGCCTGTGAGTACGCCGGCGTATATACGTACCAGAGGTGTAAAGTTCCTGCGCGCCCTTGAAGAAGCGCGGGAGGCTCACTTCTAGAATGGAGACGAAGTCGCCTAGCTCCTCAGTCAGCCCCACGAGAAAGTAATTGTTGACTAGGTTGTGCTTGGCTTGCTGCAGCGCCCACGGGTTGCCGGGCTCCCTACATTTATACACACACGGGGGGGAAATAAAACAAGAAAACATATTAGTTTCCGGGATACGATCCGCACGCTCAACGCACTCGATGCTCGCACAACCAATGACGATCGCGCTACACGTCACGTGACCACTTCCACGCGCATAGTTGCAAATTGCAAAAAAGCAACATTGCAAATGGAGGTGGCGAAACATTTGGGAAATTTGGACGATGGGTTCGCTGCACATTAACTTAAAATTGTGTATGTTTTTTTGGCACCACGAAACACTGAGTGTTGCCGGTAGTTGGTCTGAATGGGGATCGAGGCGTGTAAATACTTGTTAGTGTTGTTAAAACCCATACTGCAACGAATCAAAATGGTTTTTATAGAACGCTCGTGTTCACTATTGATCCTAATACTTCCGCTAATATTTCTGGTCAGATTTAGTTACTGTAAATATAACTGACTCCAGCTTCTGACATTAATTTCAGCAAGATTGGACTTTATTTGGGTTAAATTCCAACACCATTAAGTTATTATAGTCATTATTTTCCTTTATGCTATGAGCGATGTGCCCGTTTAAGCTAGGATAGGCCTATACCTATTACAAATCATGGTCTCGATTTTTTATTGTTGAAATTTTCATGTAGTATAAATCGTGTACAATTTGACTGAAACTAATAATAATAGATAAAATCCTACAATACTTCATGATTTTAATGATTGCAAATTGTATCACGTTGGTATCTGGTATTGTATCTGATGTGTGCCATATGAAAACAAACTTTGTACGAACTTGTTCCACCGTTACAAGCGGCTGCACAAGCAATGAATGACAAGACCAACAACACGTTACATGTTGGAATTTTGGAAGAGAAAATTTTACATTATTTGATCATTTATACTGATCTACACAGCCCCCCCCCCAAGAAAACCCACCCACGCAACTTAATTGAAAATAGCCCTCATATAATATGAAAGAATAAGTTCGGCATTGATGATACTCTTGTAAGAAATAATAACACGTTCAACGCTATCTCGGTAACAATAGATCTATCGCCCTACCCTGCCAGTTTTCGCATATTCTCCTATGATTTACATCGGATTTTTACCTATTTTCACATCATGCTATTTATATATATTCGAATTCTACTAAAAAATGTCCTATAAATATCCGTATTAATATTTCATGAAATCTGTCGAACACATGAAATATTAAAACCGGTAAATGAAAATTTTAGCAAAACTACGTTCCTCTGAAAAAACAGTTGAACAGTAGAAGCAATATATTCGCTCGGTGTTATTATTTTAGTATATATACGAGTAAAGCGGTGCGGCTTGCGAGAAACCCACGGCGTTGTTGCTTTACTTTTACATTACAATTAGAATTTGTTGCGGATTGGTTGCGGACATAGCGACGTGTATACGACACAACAACGACCACCTGCGCTAACGCTAACGGTAATGGAAACGCGCACGCGAACAAAACAAAAATCATCAGCGTCTCGAAAAACATCTTTCGTGAGTTTCGTCGCCGACTCTTTCGCTCTCTCTCTCTCTCTCTCTCTCTCTCTCTCTCTCTCTCTTTCTTTCTCTTTCTCTCATTCCCGCCCTCCCTCTCTCTCCCTCACTCGTTCGCTCTCACACTCGCTCTCTCTATGGATCTCCCTCTCCCCCTCCCCACTCTCTCTCTCTCTTTTTCTCTTTCTATCCTTCCCGCCCTCCCTCTCTCTCCCTCACTCGTTCGCTCTCACACTCGCTCTCTCTATGGATCC
>NW_014578840.1:10936-18681 GCF_000485595.1 Priapulus caudatus
CCCCCCCCCCCCCCCCCCCCCAGGCCGCAGCCACCGCGGCAGCCGAGGCACGGGTGATCACCGCCGGCTAGCGAAAGTCATCAGCGGAATGGCGTGAAACGAGAGCGAGAGAGAGCGAGTTTGGTTAACGGGCGCGAGCAACAGCTTCATCAGCTAAAATGTCCGTCGGCAGCGGCGGTCGCCGACGAAACGCTGATCTGATTTATCACGTCATCTCCGCGCCGACAGGAGAAAATGGCGACAACACAAATCACGCGACGAGGCAGCGGCGTTTCAAGGTCATAATGGAGGTTTTTACACCGACGGAGCTACATTAGCATTCAAGTTTATTCAGCAGTGCCGACACGTGTCTGGGTTTGCGAGACAGTGCTGTGATCAGAGAGTGAACGGTGAGTGCACGAATAAAACCTTGATGCTTGCGAGCGAGATCGATAGTAACCAGATCGCGGTGAGAAATATAAGGCTTATAATTGAAGGCGCAATCAGCAAACCCGTTACGGCGAGAAACACGATATGCGCTAAAATCGTTTGCGGTCGAACGACAGTAAATTAATTGTTTCATATTTCTATGAGGTACTCTGTAGTATTACTGCTACTTTCAGCGTATAACATAAAGGTAAGAGCACATGTGTTTAGTATATATAATAGTAGTAAATACTCTGGTATAGTAATAGTAATAACTATAGTATATTAGTAGGAGTAACTATAGTATAATAGTAGTAAATACGCTGGTATAGTAATAGTAATATATATAGTATAAGGCCACCCTTAAAAATGTTTGTTTCCCCTTTACCTACTCGCCTCTCAGGGTACCGAGTAGGTAGGTAGGTGAAAAATCTTTTTTATTTTGTTTTGACAAGATAAGCGACGAAGATTATCTCAGATAGAAAGATATCACCAAGGGTTAAAAATGACAAATTATTGTTTGTCATTATTAACCCCTGATACCACATGTACTATGTGCACGTTCAGTAGTAAACCGGCGTACCAGAGGTGTAATAGCATAGCTTCTATCAAAGATTACCTCAGATAGAAACATACCACCTGCAGGATGTACATGCACGTTCAGTACCGTAGTAAACCGACGTACCAGAGGTGTAATAGCTTCTATCGAAGATTACCTCAGATAGAAAGATAACGCATACAACCTCAGGCACGTGTACGATGTGCACGCACCTTCAGTAGTACGCCCACAAGCACTTGGACCCTCTCAATAAAAAAAATTAATGGTAAATAAACACGAAATGTACCAAAGTCTTAATGTTTCTCTACTCTATTTCGCCTATAATCACCTGTAAATGCCAGTCAAATGCTCATCTGCAACACGCAAGTACACCGCACGCCCGCGCTGTGCACAAACAACATGAATAAGACTAAAGAGAGTATTAATGTTGTTATGTTATCATTCATGTTATCATTCATGTCACTCACATCATCATGTCATTCACATCATGTCATCATGTCATTCACATCATTCATGTTATGTTATCATTCATAATTATTATTATCATTCATGTCTCTCTTATTCATGTTTTTTGTGCACAGCGCGGGCGTGCGGTGTACTTGCGTGTTGCAGATGAGCATTTCACTGGCATTTACAGGTGATTATAGGCGAAATAGAGTAGAGAAACATTAAGACTTTGGTAATGCTGCTCCTCCTTCTCATCCTCCCCCTTCTCCTCCTCGCTACGCACACCCTCCCCCTCCTTCTTCTTATTCATCATTACTTTTTTCTTCTTCATGCATTCTCTTCATCGTACTCCTCCTCCCCTCCTCCCCTCCTCCCGTCGTCATTCTAGTTTCAGCGCCGCAGCGACGTGCTCTGCTAGTACTACAGCTATGCTTCACCTGCACAACGAAACTCCCTCGACATGTAAAAAATCTCCCACCGGAATCATGCCATATATAGGTGTCAGACCAAACTAGCTCTGCGCGCGCCAGACGAGACACGCCAACGCCGCGCGCGCGCAAATTCACCCATCGACCGAATAGCAGCCGAATAGCGGCCGACTCAGGTGCGAGAGACGCGGCGCGTGGAACAATGACCCAGGTAGCACGCATTAATCATTAACGTGTGAACCGCACCGCTCGCTCACAGGTGCGGGACGGTAGTAGCAGCGGCTATATACGGTAAACAATGAGCAACTGTATGCATAGGTGGTTGTCGAGGAGCAAGGAGCGATAGTGAGATGTGTCTATGTCGAGCACTTGGGTATATGTGTCTCTGTGTGTGTTATGTGTACTAGCTGGAATCCGCGCTAAGCGTGGGCTTAGTGACTGTGATGCACGTGTTACCAGTAGTGTTACGTGTAGGGTGTTATATGGAGAGTTTAGTTGTTGCACATGTTTGTTTTTATGGTTGAGATCACAGGCACTTGGAACGTCTCAATAAAAAAAATGAATCGTAAATAAACACGAAATGTACCAAAGTCTTAATGTTTCTCTACTCTATTTCGCCTATAATCACCTGTAAATGCCAGTGAAATGCTCGTCTGCAACACGCAAGTACACCGCACGCCCGCGCTGTGCACAGACAGCATGAATAAGAGATATAGCGCCCCCTATTTTCAGGCAAATGTTTACCTTTTTTGTCTTTTTTGTCTTTTTTAAGCCTTTTTTTACGGTTTTTCAACCGAGCATAGTTTAGAATCCGTCCCGTGTATTCATCGATCTCTTCTGTGAATTTGGCGCTATTTGGATCCAAACTGACGGAGCCTTTCATTAACATACATACATACATACAACATTCGCCAAATTATAGTAAGATACGGCTATACGTGTGACGGCTACGGCTACGGCTACGGCTACGGCGTACGATGTGCGAGTGAGACAAACAACGGCGGTTGTCAGGGAGCGCGCGTGGGAGGATGCTGCAAAACAATGTTACACACTTTCTCTATCTTTCTCTTTCTCTAAGCCAGGTGTCGAGCCGCTCGCGATCTCGCGTGACGACGCCGACACGTCGCAGCAGACGACAGACAAGTGAACGCGCTTCTTATCGCGTCGGCGGACACGCCACGACGACGGCGACGGCGGAGAAACGAATCGGGAAGCCAGAGCGTGAGCGGGGGGAGCGAGTGGGAGAACAGCGCGCCGTGTGGTCGGATGCAACCGATGCAAATAGCGGAGCGTCTGCCCGGGGAAGGAAATAACCCGCGGGGGAAAAACTACTGGTAGTTCGTGAGCAAGGCGGCAGGGGGCGCTGCGTGCAGCAATCGGCATAATCGGCGGCCGCGGCGTAATCAGTGGCTACGTGCTACGCATGACCCAGAGTTTGACCCCGCCGTGACCTCGTACCGACGAGACTGCGCCGTCGTGACGTCAGCCACGTCGGCGCGTCGGCGTGCGCCCGCTCGCTCTACGGGGCGTGGCGTCTGCACATGCGCTGTCGGCGGCGGTCGTCTGCGAATCCTTCGCTGTTCGGCTGCGGCGAATAAAACTACTTCGCGCCAACTCGGAACCTTGCCGCCGAAGCCGCACGATTGCCTTTCACCCCACCACCGCCGCCGCCTTCACAGACTATTGCGTTTTACCCCGCCTTCTTCGTAAACGACTGCCCCCCCCCCTGCCGCGGGCCACCCCTGCCGCAGTCGCTCGCCTCTCGACACCGCCGCCCGCAGCTAGTAGGAATTTTAAACTTCGTCACTCATTAGGATGAGCTGCTCTCGTCAATTACGGGCCGGCCGCTGCTGCCGCTGCTGCCGCTGCGACGCCCGCCCGCAAGCCGTCGGCTAGCTCGCTCATTACTGCGGCTAATTTCTCGCGACGTCGTCATCGCCAGCAGCAGCAGACGCCGAGAAGCAGCTGAGAAACGCCTCGTCTGCGTCACGATCAGACGGTCGGGTGAAGCTGCTGCTGCCACACCCCCCGCGCGTGACCGCTGCTGCCGGCTTCTAACTCTACCTCTACTACACTACAACTTATCTACGACATATACGCTACTGCCTATAATACCTATGCTACATATACTATCTATATACTACTTATAACACCTATACTACATATACTACCTATACTACCTTTACTACATATAGAGCCTACTAGCTATAATACCTATACTACCTATATTACCTATACTAGCTATAATACCTATACTACCTATACTACCTATACTACCTATAGGGCCTACTACCTATATTACCTATACTACCTAATAAGCCTACTACCTATAATACCTATATACTATAGGGCCTACTACCTATATTACCTATACTACCTATAAGGCCTACTACCTATAATACCTATACTACCTATAGGGCCTACTACCTATAATACCTATACTACCTATAGGGCCTACTACCTATAATACTATACTACATTTACTACCTATAAATACCTATACTACATTTACTACCTATAATACCTATACAACCGATATTACCTATACAACTACATTATCTTTACCACCTTTACTACCTACACCTACCTTCTACCTACATTACCTGTAATACCTATACAACTACATTATCTTCACCACCTTTACTACCTACACCTACTTCTACCTACATTACCTTTAATACCTTACAACTACATCACCTTCACCACCTTACTACCTACACCTACCTTCTACTTACATTACTGTAATACCTATACAACTACATTACTTCACCCCTTTACTACCTACACCTACCTTCTACCTACATTACCTGTAATACCTATACAACTACATTATCTTCACCACCTTTACTACCTACACCTACCTTCTAAACACTACGATTACCCTGTAAATACTATACAACTACATGATCTTCAACCACCTTCTACTACCTACACCTACCTTCTACCTACATTACCTGTAATACCTATACAACTAGATTATCTTCACCACCTTTAATTTACTACCTACACCTACCTTCTACCTACATTACCTGTAATACCTATACTGCAGACACTGCTTACACACCGATACTGGCTACACTAAATATATACTACCACATAAGCAATAACAGCTAGCCATTCCAGTTTCTCTAATGATATAGAACAGGAATCTACAGAACAGAAGCAGTCGCACAGATCTCTGCCTCTGCCGGGATGCGAATTTTTTTCCTCCTACACGTTATATCCATTGGGCTCCTCTGATTGGTGCTTGATTTAACCACACCGATAGATAGTGTTTGGCATACCATAGATCAGTATATAAGCCGATTCGCGTTGTATTTTTGTTATTTCGGTTCGGGTTGGCGCTTAGAGTTAGGGTTAGTGCTTACGGATTTTTGCATCATTCTTGCATATACGGAAAGTCTGATTGCGGAAGTTGATATGCGCTATGGTCAGGCAATGGACTATAACGTGTAGGGAAAAAAATGCGCCTGCCGGGATAAGCAGTAAGGCATGCACATGCGCCAGCTGGCGACTATCTTGGCCGCCGCTCACGTTTTATAATTATTCACAGTTCAAACAAAGTGAACAGCGGGGCCGCCACAACACGCCGCTGTGTAAATCCAACCCCTCCCCCCTTCCTTCACGCCGCCTCCGTAAAAAAATCCCTCGAGGTATATATGAGCAACGATGAATTTCGTAAGTAAACGGGTCGGGCGGACGTACTGAGTGCGTACGTGCGTGGCGTGCGTGTGTGTAGCGGCGACAGAGAAATCGGTGAGATCCGGTGTGTGTGGAGGTGCGTGCGTACCTGTTGTACGTGCTGTCGCGTCGCGTGTGTGGAGCTGTGCGTGCAGTGCGTGCGTATCGTACGTGTGCACGTGCGTGCCGTGCGTTCGTACGTGCGTGCGTGTGTTCGTGTGTGCGGAGCGAGCGTACGTGCGTTCGTGCGTGCGTGGTGTGCGGAGCGAGCGTTACGTGCGTGCGTGACGTGTGTAACGCCTGCGTGTGGGTGGAGCGGCGTGCGTGCCGTTCGTATCGTGCGTGAGTGTGTGCGTGTGTGCGGAGCGAGCGTACGATGCGGTTCGTTCGCGGATGCGTGTGTGCGGAGCGAGCGTACGTGTGTACGTGCGTGTGTGCGGAGCGAGCGTACATGCGTGCGTACGTGTGTACGTGCGTGTGTGTGGGGAGCGTGCGTATACGTGCGTGCGCGCGTACGGAGCTCATACATTCGGGTGTATCACGCCTGTGCTCTCGCGCGTACAGAACAAGCGAACGCTGGCAGATTGAACATGAGGTTGGATATTCCAGCATCAATAATAAAACGCCTTTATTATAATGTACCCCGCAGTGCGGCTATATTAGGCGGTGCGTGTGTGTTACACTCCTGATTGTATGTGAGTGTGTGTGCGTGCGTGCTTATTAGGGTGCGTATGCGTTGTTCAGGTGTGTGGTATAGTGAGCAATTACGCGCGTGTTTGCGCGCGGCGCGCGCGGCTGTTGTGAGTGCACGCCTGATGGGAGGGGACCAGTGTTTGCATTTGTGATCGATATTAGTTTTACGGCTGATAATATTTCATTATTAGGCGAGATAACTCGTCAGCGCCCTGGCCTGTGTTTACCCGCAGATGTGTCGCGGCGAGCGCTAACACATAGATATTGCGCGAAGCCATTGAGACGTTTTCAGTCGGAAAGGTCATACTCTTAACGTAATGAGGTTTACACGCCGGCAGTAGCGCTCTCCCGCTCTCTCTCTCTCTCTCTCTCTCTCTCTCTCTCTCCTCTCTCTCTCTTCTCTCTCTCCCGCTCTCTCTCTCTCTCTCTCTCTCTCTCTCCCGCTCTCTCGCTTCCGCTCTCTCTCTCTCTCTCTCTCTCTCATCTCTCTCTCGTCTCTCTCGTTCTCTCTCCTCTCCTCTCTCTCTCCGCTCTCTCCCTCTCTCTTCTCGTTCTCCTCGGCTGTCTCTCATCTCTCTTCCTCAATCTCTCTCTCCTCTCTCCTCTCAAATCAAGACTCCCGATCCCCTCTCTCTTCTCTCTCTCCCGCTCTCTTCTCTTCGTCTCCCTCTCCCTCTCTCGTCCTTTCTCATCTCCCTCTCTCGGTCCTCTCTCTCTTCCTCTCTCCTCTCGTCCTCACTTCTGCGTCATCCTCTCTCGTCCTCTCTCGTCTCTCTTCTCTTCCCTCTCGCGTCGTCTCTCTCCCCATCTTCTCTCTTTTTGCGCGCGCCACATTTCCGGTCAAATCAAATAGGCGACGCCCATACAGAATCGCGCCTAATTGAATAACATTCTCTACAAAGATATTTTCGTTGATGCGAGCGTCCTGATGATATATGCCGCGATTCGCGACCCAACGATCTACGCAACGAAAGCGAATACTCAAATAGAAATCAATTTAATGCTTGAGAAGGGCAAATGCGGCCGGCGGTACGCGCTCTTATCTCGATGCTGTCTCGCTGTCTAGCATAATCCCAGACACTCTGCCAGACTAACCGATTAGTATTGGCACAGCTGCCAATTTGCTAATTCCTGGTCTGACATCCGACTTCTTTGGGAATACCGTATCTGCTAGTGAGACCTCCTTCACCCACCCCACCCAAAAAAAAGAAGCCAGCTAAAAGTAGTAGAGCTCTCTGCTTCCGTTCCGGACGCGCGCTCAACGACGCTATCGACGGAAGCGAGGTGAAATATAAATCAAAATCAAATTTAGTTAATTAAGAATGTTAGACGACAACGACCGGGGGGAGGGAGGGGGGGGGGGTGTTTAAGGAGTGAGGGGGATGGGAGAGGGGGTGTTTAGGGGTGCAGGGGGAGGGGAGGGGGGGAAGTAATATTGCGAGCAGTGTGACGGATGAATTTCGACGGTCGTTGAATGAAAAATGTCACGATATTATATATTATATATATATAACTATATATATTATATTGTG
>NW_014578840.1:18706-26918 GCF_000485595.1 Priapulus caudatus
TGCTTGCCACGCGCTCCGCTGCTGACCGCGGCGTGACTCTCACCCACACCCCCGGCATGTGACCGCTGCTAACACCCACCTCGCGCGTGACCGCTGCTGCCACCCCACCCCCCGCGTGACGCGCTGCTCGCCCCCGCCCGTGTGTGACCGCTGCGTGCACCCCACCCACACGCGTGACCGTTGCTGACCCACCCCGCGCACGTGTGACGCCTTCCTCCCCCGTCCCCCCACGACCAAGCGCGTGGACGCATCTACCACCCGCACGCAATGAGGCTCCTTCCCTCCCTCTCCTACTGGGACGAGCGCGTGATCGCTCCTTCCCTCCACCCCGCGGGGACTGAGCGTGACGCCTGCCACCACCCAGCCCACCGCGAGCGGGTGACCGCTCCCTCCACAGCGCATATCGCTTGTCGAGCGTCGGTATCACGCAGACGACGAGTGACGGATATCATGGCGACTAACGACGTGGCCGGTGGGGGAGGGCGCTCTGAGGAGGTAATGGGTAATGGAAAGTATCGAGCTCTGGGAATCCAAGGTTTCGCTTTAGTCGGTAAACCTAAGATTCAGAGTGTTAATATAGTCTAGTACACTCCTCCGATATTATGGCGGCGCGTTTCCGACTTGCCGCAACAAAACTCATTACGTTACATTCCATTATTTTCAGGCACATCGGCGAGCTGCGTATTACACTCGAATGCTCTCGTTGTTAAACGATGTCGATACAGCCATCGTGCGTCACTATGGGGCATTGCGTCTGCGGAACATGGCGGTTAGTTTTTCGGTAGCATATTATCAGCCTGTAGGGCTGTAGATCACGATGTAGTTTGCTTAGTGTACGAGGCGTAAGCTAGCCGACTCCAATATCAGCGCGAATTCTCTACACGATAGGTTTTTCACCGACTCTTCGGATAGAGTCTAAAGTTAGAGTCGAGGTCATTTCAATTTGCATGACTTCCTTCCTGCCTCTTTAACTGAGATCTATACAAGAAAAGCTGAGAAAGAGGCAGTTCGTTGCTACATTGTTGATTAAAATAAAAACAACCACCATCGGTGTAAACCAATGTGAAAATAGTTCATGCTATCTCCGGATATGAGCAGTGTAAGCAACGAAGCAGTCGGCACCAGCATTAGAGGCATGGCCGCAGCGAGATAACGGAACTTCATCACATGTTTCGGATCACAGTCACGCGCCACGCTATTCTACACATCATCACGTCTGCCAATAAAAACAAGAAAATCTTCATCAGATAGTCAACATTACGGCTCGGGTGATCGTACGCTTTGACTGCTGTGACTTTCACAACAATTTCACAACAGGCAACAGGCCACCATTTAGAATTCCACTGCTGACGGTTCTTAAGAAAGTTAATTAAAGTTAAAAGTTCTGTTTCTTTTATGTATACGTTATCAGCATCTCCACCACATCAAGAAGCGATAAAGAAGTAGAAAAAACCTTCTTAATTCGCTCTTGATTTACTACAACTCACGACCAATTCAAACAGGATCTATTATGTATTACTGTATGAATTGCACAAGTCATATCAGGGAAAGCAATTAGTTGAATTTACGACACGGCGTGCGCAATAACAATTAAATGTGTAGGTCTCTGTATGAAAATACTTAACCTATGAGAGAATCTATTGCAGTTGAATAAATAGTTTGCTTAGTGAAATACTTTTTAATGTTCCTTATATTGATTAAAATCCCAGCTTGCGGTTTACAAACAGATGTGCCTATTCACTGTCAATTCGCAGGACGATGTATTTACACCATTTTTAACGGTAAAAGTGGCAAGGAAATCGGCTTAGATTTCATTAACCTTTTTTCTTTTATTTTTCCTTCTTCAAATAGCGTATCAAAAATGGTTAGCACACTTCAAGCAAACGACCGGCGGCAGACACATTGATTTTTTTTGTGGGCTTCAAGCTATTGCGGTGGTAATCCAAACTTTAATTTTTCAAGTACTCTTCACGCTCCCGAATGCAACACACCGCAAGCCGCTAGCAACCTTTCAGTATACGGTAGACCGTATCTACAAGATGCTTAACAGTTTCTGTACGTAGATCGTCGTAACCCATATCCTCATTAGCTATTCATTCTCATCATCACATGAACACGATCCTTAAAACAGCAATCTCCGGTCCTCTTACACGCCCTTCTTAGATATTGAATTGCGAAGTAAATAGTTACAGCAGTTATCAAACGCCGATCAGAATTAGAGATCCTTCGTCAACAATCCGAGAGTCGCGAACGCGGGTGGGTGGGGAGTTGAGTGGGTGGGGGGGGGGGGGGTCTATATGGCTCGTCAGAAGACCAGCAGAGATATTGCTCAACGGGAGCACATGCACGAAACCGGCGAGGTATAGGAGAAATCGCAATCCTCTGGTGTTAGTGCAAATGATTTGTAACATTTATTTTCCCACAGTAAATGTAAAATGTAACTACCATTTTTAACATGGCTTCAGTTACCGCGAACGAAGTGAACAAAGTCAGCTATAATGTTGAAGAATGCGCTTGAAATAGTTTCTTAATGTTAGATATAGGATCTTTCTTATATGACATTTCATAGTACATTATAAATAGTAGTATGTATTTACAACTAAAACGAATGATTCCTAAACCAAATCGTTTCAGTTAACTTTAGTTGCGCATGTGTTTTTTTTAAATAATTTTGTTTATAGCAGTTGTGTTATAAGTATCCTGTATAATTATTTTGCTATTATTACTCAAGTTTCCTAGTCCATTTTTCGTTGTCACTCCGGAAGCGCTACGTTGAGGCCCCGAGGTATCAATTGAGTGGTACCAGATACGTCCAGAAAAAACTGGATTCGTTTTTTCACTAAATGTGTTTGCACGTTTACCTGCAATGTGCTGAATGCATCACCTCACATGGGTTCATCGAGCTTCGCAAAATCTATGAATATGAGTTTTTCAAATGCAGCAATGATGCTCGGGTAACAGGAAGCCTAAATAATTTACCTAGGTATTAATAGGTATCATTTCTAGGGTATTAATATTATTCAATATAATGTTAATATAATTAATGATAATAATATTAATTTAAAGGGAATATGTAATATGTATATTGGTCTTGATACGGTAATTAAGACTCTAGTCTGGTTACACGTGTAGCATGCAGGTTGATGAATAGTTATTACGACTTAGCAATATGCAGTCTAGTTGATAAATGAACTGAAACCCACTGAGCGTTTTAACGTAAAAAGAACCAGCCATTTAAACATATTACGCGCAGATTTTCTCTACACCCTCTCTCTTCTTAAGTATTTAATAAAAATAAAAATAAATTAATTTAATGTATATACGTATATACATAAACACGATATTTTACATATATATAATCGCGAAATCGCGGGGGTTTAGTGAATAATTCTAGCAGATTGGCAGTTAACAAGAAAACCCTTCTGCAATCGAATGAATAATATATTCCTAACAGCTAGGAAATGCGGTCGATTCCACGTAGCTGGTCCATCCTATACTTGGCAGGTGAGTGTTTGCACTGAACGACACTTGTTCAAATACGTCGACACTCACAACGATTCAACAGCGACGATGTGGGTAGAAAACGCCAAGTGTCGTATGTGCAAGTGTTATAATACGAAATGTTCTCGCAAATTTAGCAACCGGCAGTTAGATGCGATATGATATGACTACTAGGCACTTTAATTTAATTTAAATTTTTTTTTTTTAGGGTTAGGGTTAGGGTTTAGGTTAAGTTTAGGGTTTAGGTTAGGTTAGGGTTAGGGTTAGGGTTTTTTTTTTTTTTTTAAGTGCCTAGTAGTCATATCCTAAGTGCCTAGTAGTCATATCATATCGCATCTAACCGCCGGGTGCCAAATTTACGCGAATGTTGTTTTCACGTTAAACAATAGACCGGAAATATTCACAATCTTCACAGACCGAACCCGTCGAAAGTGGTGAAACGTCCATCTTTCTTTTAACGCATTCAGATTTAAAATTGAGACGAACGCCAACAGCTGTTGTAACACTGCGTTTGAAGCGTGAATACATCTCACCATCATCATCTTCATCATCTTCATCATCTTCATCTCTAAGCATCTTATACAATTATTTCTTCAGCACGTCAGCAGCAACTATGTACGTTCCACCAAAAATCAGCAGCAAAAACCTGCACACTCTACAAAACTGCTCGCCAATAAACTTGAACATTCGTCTATTTTTTTTCGTAGTTTTACGAGCGGTTTGGCACTCGGTTCACCTTCGAGTATGTGTGTTACACACGCGATGAAAGTGTTTGCAAACGTACCGAACGTTTATGACAGCGCGTTTGAATACTCAGAATGTCGGTTTATTGTGTATGAATATCATTCTTCTCTCGAGAAGCGCTCGATGTGCAATGCGAAATTATTTTGATTGGAGTATAAGCGGTAGTTTATATAGTAGTGCATAAGAACACACACGTATACACACGCGCATGCTCGCCCACACGCACGCACACCCGGCCAGCACGCACGCGTGACCGCTCCCCTCCCACAGCGCAATCGCTTCGTCAGAGCGTCGGTATCAACGCAGACGAACGAGTGACGGATAATCCAAGATGGCGACTAACCACGTGGCCGGTGGGAGGAGGCCTGCCTCGTGAGCGAGGGTAATGGGTAATGGAATGTAATCGAGCTCTGGGAATCAAGGTTCGCTTTAGTGGGTAAAACCTCTACAGATATCAGGAGTGTATAATACTAGTCTATACACTCCTGCAGATATTATGGCGGGCGCGTTTCCGACTGCGCAAAAAACTCATTACGTTACATTCCAATTATTTTCAGCGCACATCGAGCGAGCTGTCGATTACGCTCGAACATGCTCTCTTGTTAAAACCGATGTCCGATAACAGCGCCATCGTGCGTCACTATGGGGGCGCATGCGTCTGCGGACATGGCGCGTAGTTGTTGCGGTAGCATATTCAGCTGTAGGCTGTAGAATCACGATGTAGGTTCTTGCTTAGTTACGAGGCTAAGCTACCGGCTCCAATTCAGCGCGAATCTCTACCGATAGGTTTTCACCGACTCTTGTGATAGAGTCTAAAGGGTTAGAGTCGAGGTCATTTCAATTGCAGACTTCCTTCTGCCTCTTTAACTGCGATCAATACAAGCAAAAGCTGAGAAAGAGGCAGTGTGTGCTACATGTTGATTAAAATAAAACACACCACCAGCCGCGTGTAAACAAATGTGAAAATAGTTCATGCTATCTCGATATGAAGCAGTGTAGCAACGAAGCAGTACGTACCAGCAATTAGAGTCATGGCCGCAGAAGAACGGAACTTGCATCCACATGTTTCCGGGATCACAGTCAGCGCCACCTATATCTACACACTCATCGAACGTCTGCAATAAAAACACAGAAAAATCTTCATCAGCATAGTCAACCATTACGCTCGGTAGATGCACGCTTTGACTGTGTGACTTCACAACCAATTTCACAACAGGCAACAGGCCACCATTTAGAATCCACTGTCTGACCGGTTCTTAAGAAAAGTTAAGTTAAAGTTAAAGTTCGGTTTCTTTTATCGTATACGTTATCAGCATCGTCAACCGTTACATCAAGCGCGTATAAAGAAGGTAGAAAAAACCTTCTTAATACGCTCTTGATTACATACAACTCACGACCAATTCAAACAGGCAATCTATTATCGTATACGTTATGAGATTGCACAAGCTACATATCAGGAAAACCAATTAGTTGAATTTACGACAGCGTGGCAAAAAATAACAATTAAGTGTGGTAGGTCTCTGTATGAAAATACTCTAACCTATGAGAGGAATCATATTAGAGTTGTATAAATAGTTTGCTTAGTAAAAGTACTTTTTAATGTTCCTTATATGATTAAAATCCCAGCTTGGGTTACAAAACAGATGGCCTATCACTCAACTTCGGCAGACGATGTATTTACACCATTTTTAACGGTAAAAAGTGCAAGGGAATCGGCTAGAATTTCCTTAACCTTTTTCTCTTATTTTTCCTTCTTCAAATAAGCGATATTACAAAAACATGGTTAGCACACTTCAGCAAACGACGGCGGCGGCAGACACATTGGCTTTTTTTATGTGGCTTCAAAGAACTAATTGCGGTGGTAATCCAACTTTAATTTTCAAGTACGCTTCACCGCTCCACGAATGCAACCACACACGCAGCCGCTAAGCAACCTTTCAGTATACGTAGACCGTAGCTACAAAGCTGCTATAACAGTTCTGTATACGTAGACTGTCGTACACCCATGATCCTCCATTAGCTATAACTTCTCATCATCACTGAACACGATTCCCTAAAACAGCAATCTCCGGTCCTCTCTACACTGCCTTCTTAGATATTGAAATTGCGAAGAAATAGTTACAGCAGATCAACGCCGAACAGAATCAAGGCGCCTTCGTCAACATCCGAGAGTGCGAACGCCAGCGGAGTGGGGATGGGGGTGGGGGTCATATGGCTCGTAGAAGACCAGAGAACATTGCACATGCACGAGAATCGGCGAGGTATAGGAGAAATCGCCAATCACCTGCTGGTGTCTAGTTGCAAATGTATTTGTAACATTTATTTTCCCACAGTAAAATGTAAAATGTAACACCATTTTCTACATGCTTTCAGTACCGGAACGAAGTGAACAAAGTCAGTAAATGTTGAAGGAATGCGCTTAAAAATAGTTTCTAACTGTAGGATATAGGATCTTTTCTTATATGACATTTCATAGTAGGCATTATAAATAGCTTAGTACTGCTATTTACAACCTAAACGAATTGATTGCTAAACCAAATTCGTTCAGTAACTTTAGTTGACTGCATGTTTTTTTTAAATAATTTTGTTATAGGTTTGTTATAAGTATCCTTATAATTATTTCTCGTCTTTATTTCTCAAGTTTCCATAGTCCATTTAACTCGTTGTCACTCACGAAAGCGCTACGTTGAGGCCCCCGCCAGGGATATCAATCTGAGTTAGGATTACCAGATACGTCCAGAAAAAACTGGATTCGGTCTACTTTTCACTAACATGTGTTTGCACAGTCTTCCCTGCATGTGCTGAATGCATCAACCCCTCACCATGGGGTCATCGAGCTTCGCAAAAATCTATGAAAGTATGAGTTTCACATCGTAGCAATATGCATGGTAACAGGAGCTAATAATACCTAGGTATTAATAGGCATCATTTATAGGTATTAATAATTATTATTAAATATAATTAAATAATAATTTAATGAAATAATAATTAATTAAAGGGTAATATATTATATTGGCTCTTGATGGTTATTAAACTCTAGTCTGCGTGCACGTGTAAGCAGAGTTGATGAAATAGTTATACGACTTAGCAATTCAAAAGTCTAGTGTGATCATTAAAGCTGCAACTCCATGAGCGATTTTAAGTGAAAAAGAACCAGTCCATCTAAACAATATTACGCGCAGATTTTCTCTACACCCTCTCTCACTAAAAAATTTAAATAATTAATAAAAAATAAAAAAAATAATTAATTAAAATAGTCAAACTGCTAAACGTCGGCTGGTTCTTTCGTATGAAAGGAATTTCATAACAGATGTGAAATGCATACAGCCTAGGAAGGACACACGAACGGAGGACCCGGGCAGAGTGAGAGGCACCGACAGAAACATGGACCAAACAAGCATCATTTATCAAAAACAGCACCCAAGCTGTTTTCCCATACTATGACCCCCGCACGTCGGAGCAACTTTAAAATCGGCGTTCCATCGCAGATGCTACTTATATTACTATATATATTAGTACGAACTACCCAAACAAAATACGACTAAACAAAACATATCGACGATCATATGTGCGCTTTAGAAGACCCGCCATCGGCGAAAGAAACGAGTAAACATACGACGCAGCGTAACACACCGCGTGGCTTAGCGGCGGGAAGCGATGGATGAACGGATATTTGCACTCGCGAGATGCTCGCAAAACCGCGAACAATACCAACTGTAGAGCATCCATCAGAGTTCACTGAGATTAACCGGAGAGAGAGAAAGAGAGGGGGAGAGAGAGAGAGAGAGGGGAGAGAGAGAGAGAGAGAGAGAGAGAGAGAGAGAGAGCAAGAGAGAGAGATAGAGATAGAGAGAGAGAGAGAGAGAGAGAGAGAGAGAGAGAGAGAGAGAGAGAGAGAGAGAGAGAGAGAGAGAGAGAGAGAGAGAGAGAGAGAGAGAGAGAGAGAGAGAGAGAGAGAGAGAGAGAG
>NW_014578840.1:28032-31023 GCF_000485595.1 Priapulus caudatus
TTGTATTAAACACTACTTTGTGAGCTAACGAGGGTCTGTTTAAATAACATGTGCCGCATTTCCTCTTAATTTACAATTACTGATAATGATTTGGCATTATGCGGGCAAGCTTTTTGATGCGGTAGACTAAGTTGATTATTTCTCGCAATGGGTTTATCCGCCATTCTGCTATGTCTGTGCATATTGCGCACTTTGAATCTATATTACCTACTCCTGCCTTATTCTATCTGTTTTGCTGCGCCATCTGCCCGGCTTCGAATAGTGTACGTAAATTTACCTCCAGTGGTGCCTTGTTATTCGCATTTCTCTACTATAATTCATCGCCTCTCTCTCTCTACTGTGAGTGGAAGCGTCTCGTTCATTTCGCTGTTAGTTAAATATTTCGCCTTTAGATTGGTTTTCCCCTTCTTTTCTGCGTTATGGCAGGATATCTCTTCGTTCGTTTCCGTTCTTGTTGGCGGTCCGTCGTTCGTCGTCGTTCCGTTGTGTCGTTCGTTCTTCGGGTCGTCGTCGTCTGTCTTCGTCCGTCGTTTGGCGTGTCGTGTCGTCGTCGTCGTCGTCGTTCTGTCGTCAGTCGTCCGCTGTGCGGCGGCGGCGTGTCAGCCTGCGGTCGTCGTCGCGCGTTCGCTGGCTATCAGCTTTGATTCGACCTGCGTGTATCGTCGTTCGTCGCCCTGCGTTGAAGCTGGTCGCTGCGCACCTCCGCGGGAGCAGTGGAGTACATTATGTTGCGTTTCTTTATTCAGCGGCGCACGAGTATTTAAAGAATTTTCAGTAGTGGGCGTATTCGTGACGCAGTGATTAGATTCAGCGTGTGCCTTTTTCGCCGTGTCGCCTGCCTGCGTAGTTCGTCTGTGTAGTCGAGGCATGACGGTATTGTGCGATTACTAGTATATACGTCTGTGTATCTTATCGGGCCACACTCAATATATAATATATTGTGGTACCTGCGTTTTAAGGCGTTGAGTCATATGAGACATAGGGAATTTCGGCACACTAGTACAATGTACCAATGTTCGGAGATCCGCGCCGCGGGTAAATAGTTGTTTTTTCGGTCCTCCCACTTTGAGTTTCCGGACCTACAGGCATCATGCGCACGATCGCATTCACTCGACTTCTCGAAGGGCAAGCAATGTGAAATGAATGACCTCCTAACCCTAACTCTAAACTATACATCGGCAACCATATTACTATAAGAACGATTTATTAACAAAACACTGATCTATTGGTGGGTCGCGGAAACTCAAGTGGGGAAAAGAAAATTTCGCCTCGCCGCGGGATGGCCCAGAGTATTATTAGCTAAGATGCATGTAGGAGCATACATAATGCAGCGTGCGACAAGAATACATTTTAGGTAATGGTACGTTAACCAGCATTAACTTTCAACACAGAAATGTGATGCGGTTTTATCAAACGGCCTATTCATTAGGCAAGCGCCGAACGTCCACGGTGGTCGACGATCCTACTCGCTGGTACCATCGACATTATAGTCGCGGTACCGGTCATCTGCTACTCCATTACCCCGCGTCATAATTAATTTTAAAGTCTCAATTAATGTCACGGGACGGGCGTTGGGAGTGCTGTTACGGTTTTAAAAAGCGTCGGGGTGTTTTGGTAGAATAAACGGAGTCAGACGAGCGTCAAACGCTGTCTATAACCGGCACGAGTGTATTGCACTGCTTTTATACGTCGTTCGTTTGTATATAAAACCTGGTAATTTGTTTTACCGTTTTTTTACATTAGCTGTTTTGTCCCTATCTGTCTACGTTCGAGATATATTCCTAATCATCCTTACATATGATATATTATTATATTAGTGTGTCAGTGTACTATGTACTAATATATCGTGTATTGTGATATTGTGTTATACGTATACTGTATTATGTATTATCAGGAAGTTTAATTCATATGGTGAATTTTAAAAATAAAATTTTCATTTCTTATAATTTAATTTGTCATTTATTTCACTCCTGATTGTTTATATTGTATTATGCTTATTGTATTGTATTGTATTGTATTGTATTGTATTGTATTGTAGTGTAGAATATATCTCGAACGTAGACAGTAGGACGTAACAGTTGTATAAACGGTAACAATTACAGTTTTATTACAAACACGGATAAAAACAGTGTACACGTGCCGGTTAGAGGTTGCAGTCGTCTCCTCCGTTTCTACCAAAACCCGACCTTTCTAAGCCGTCAGCATCCCCGCCGCGACATTTTTAGACTTAAATTAATTTATGACGCGGGTAATGGATACAATGACCGGTCGCGACTATAATGTCCGATGGTACCAGGTAGGATCGTCGACCACAGTTGACGTTGCCTGCCTAATGATGGCCGTTTGATAAACCGCGTCACATTCTTGTTAAAGTTAATGTGTTCGTACCATTCTAAAATGTATTCAGTCCACGCTGAATTATGTATGCTCCTAATGATGTAGCTAATGTACTCTGGGTCCATCGCCGGGCGACGAAATTTCTTTTCCCACTTGAGTTCCGGACCCACCATAGATAGTGTTTTGTAATAAATGATTCTTATATATATGGTTGGATTAGAGTCAGTTTTAGGGTTAGGGTTAGGGTTAGGAGGTATTCATTTTACATTGTTGCTTCGAGGAAGTCGAGTGAATGGAGTGCGCTGATTGGCTGTGGTCTGGAACTCAAGTTGGAAAATTTTTTTTACCGCCGGGCGGGTCTCCGAACATTTGTACATTGTACTAGTGTGCCAAATTCCCTATGTCTCTATCTCAACGCTAAAACGCGGTACCACATATATATATATGTGTGTGGCGATAGATACACAGACGTATATACTAGTATCGCACATCGTCTGCCTCGCTACACAGACGCTACGCAGCAGGCGACACGGCGAAGCCACGCTAATCTAATCCCGCTCACGAATCGCACTCTGAATTTTAATACGCGCGCTGATAAGAAACGCAACTAATGTTCCACTGCCGCTGCCGCCGACAGTTCACGCGGGCGACGAC
>NW_014578840.1:31033-33293 GCF_000485595.1 Priapulus caudatus
ACATATATATATATATATATATATATATAGTAGGACGTAACAGTTGTATAAACGGTGACAATTACAGTTTTATTACAAACACGGATAAAAACAGTGTACGCGTACAGGTTAGAGGTTGCCGTCGTCTCCTCCGTTTCTACCAAAACCCGCCCTTTTTAAACCGTCAGCATCCCCGCCGCGACATTTTTAGACTTAAATTAATTTATGACGCGGGTAATGGATACAATGACCGGTCGCGACTATAATGTCCGATGGTACCAGGTAGGATCGTCGACCAACGTTTTAGCGTTGAGATAGAGACATAGGGAATTTGGCACACTAGTACAATGTACAAATGTTCGGAGACCCGCCCGGCGGTAAAATTGTTTTTCCCACTTGAGTTCCGGACCACAGCCAATCAGCGCACTCCATTCACTCGACTTCCTCGAAGCAACAATGTGAAATGAATACCTCCTAACCCTAACCCTAACTATAATCCAACCATATATATAAGAACGATTTATTACAAAACACTATCTATGGTGGGTCCGGAACTCAAGTGGGAAAAGAAATTTCGCCGCCCGGCGATGGACCCAGAGTACATTAGCTACATCATTAGGAGCATACATAATGCAGCGTGGACAGAATACATTTTAGAATGGTACGAACACATTAACTTCAACAAGAATGTGATGCGGTTTATCAAACGGCCATCATTAGGCAGGCAACGTCCACGGCGGTACCACATATATATATATGTGTGTGGCGATAGATACACAGACGTATATACTAGTATCGCACATCGTCTGCCTCGCTACACAGACGCTACGCAGCAGGCGACACGGCGAAGCCACGCTAATCTAATCCCGCTCACGAATCGCACTCTGAATTTTAATACGCGCGCTGATAAGAAACGCAACTAATGTTCCACTGCCGCTGCCGCCGACAGTTCACGCGGGCGACGACGACGACCGCGGTCGATCAAAGCTGATGCCGACGACGCTGACGACGACGCAGCTGCCGCCGCCGCCGCCGCCGACGACGACGACGACGACGACGACGACGACGACGCCGCCGCCGCCAACGACGACGAAGACGACGACGACGACGACGACGACGACGACGACGACGACGACGACGCCGCCAACGACGACGACGAAGAGATTCCTGCATCGCAGAAAAGAGGGAAAAACTCTAAAGGGAATTATTTACTAACGGCGAAATGCGGCGTAGAGAGAGAGAGAGAGAATAATAGTAGAGTAATGCGATAACAAGTGCCACTGGATAAAATTTACGATCACTTTCGAAGCCGGGCAGATGGGCAGATAAACAGATAGATGAAAGGCAGGGTGGTATTGTTCAAGGCGCTATGACGCATAGCAGATGGCGGTAAACCCATTGGGAAATATCATAGTCTACATCACAAAGCTTGGCTTTTGCAATTTTCGTTGTAAATTAAGAGAAATTGCGCACATTTTAAACAGACCCTCGTTAGCTCACAAGTTTAATACTTGTGTGACCAATCAACCATCAAATTAATACTTGATGACCACTTCTGTCATCATTCATCATCTTTCACTATATTATATTCACACTTCACAACGTGCGTCCACACGCTATTGACGACCTCTCTCTAGTAAGTTTGCTAACCTACAGCAGAATTATCGAATTGTTTCTCTCCTCGTTATGCAGCCTATCTCGAACGATTGCAACGTCGATGCAACACAAACTCTATTTCCGGGAAAGACGTTTTCGTTATTACTAATCGATCCTTGGCTTTAAAAAAAGCGTAGCCCTTCCCCCTCCATTCCTCAAACAAGGTTACAACGCAATACCGTCTTCCCGAGCCACAGAAATTACTCATTCCGCGCACAATCTACTCGACAAAGGACATCTACACACTACAAATACTTGTTACACACTATATTACAAGCGATATTTACACACGCTGTATATTAACCACCTATACCTCTACGCGCACGACACAGATATTGATAGCTCTAGTTCGAGATCGTCTCACACACTGAAATCAATACACGCGGCGACTATCGCGCGCAAATAGGACCTAGCGCGAACACACAAGACTGTGTGGTTGGTCTGCGCTAGCATCTGCCTTCGCCTTTTAAGTGAACATCATGTCGAGCATGGGTAAATGAAAGCGACCGGCGACGCGGCGAGCGAATGGAATAGTCAAACACGCGATCGCGATCTGTGTGTGTGTGTGTGTGTGTGTGTGTGTGTGTGTGTGTGCGTGCGTGCGTGCGTGCGTGCGTGTGTGTGT
>NW_014578840.1:33318-41768 GCF_000485595.1 Priapulus caudatus
CTCTCTCTCTCTCTCTCTCTCTCTCTCTCTCTCTCTCTCTCTCTCTCTCTCTCTCTCTCCTCTCCCATCTCTCTATCTCTCTCTCTCCGCTCTTGCTCGCGTAATGAACGTGACAAGAGAGGTGTGTTTGCCGTGCAGTCGATTCAATGCAAGTAGCCACGGCAGTGATTGCGAAAGAAGCCTGCCTCCTCCTCCTCCTCCTCCTCCTCCTCCTCCCCTTTCTCCTCTCCCGCCCGCGCGTTCTTTCTTCACTGTACGCCCCTCCCCCCCTCCCCCCGCATCACGGGACTACCGCAGTCGTCTCCGCGACACATGTGCACAAGGCGCAATTGCCCGATAAAATGTCAAATGACGAAGCGGCAGACGGGAGGAGGGAGGGGAGGTAAAGAGTCCGACGAATCTCTCTGAAAACCTGAATCACTGCCCCTGAAATCAGCGCCATCTCCCGGCGGTATCCGCCCCGACGAAGCTAATATACGAAACGAGATTCGCCTTCGTAATTAATTTAATATAAACCTCGTATTATTTCAAATTCAATACATTATTAAAGCCCAGCAGACGACGTTGACGCGTTTCGACACCAGTTTTAAAGTATTCATTGCGTAAACAATGATTCCTGGCCTTGAATAGTTATATATCCGTATAGTTATCCCTAGCATAAATTATGCAGTGCCTATTCATTTCCCAAATGGCCACGTGGCAATTCCACGCGATGAATGCTCTCTTATCTAACGGAGAATGCAAGCGAAAATAAAAGGCATTTGTAGCCTAGTACGGTGACCACGTATGCCGCGTTGCCACAACGTATACCGCAACTAGATGTCAGACTAGGATCTAAGATTCTAGACAGGTTATTATCAATATGGACAACCGCACTTCAAGCTTCAGTCAGACTAGTCGAAACGGATTCGCATCTTATCTGTCCGGGACCCGTTTTCGGATATAGAATTAATCTTAACATGTGTCTTAGCATTAACTTTTTTTCTGTTAGACCGTTGACAGAAACATCGTAAAGTTATGAGAATGCAGAAATCCTACCAAACTTCGTCATATAACTTTATACGTCATATACCTATAACGCAGCAAGTATTCGCTTTCTAAGCTATTGAAGGCGTTTACTCATCAAGACTATAGCAAAGCCTGTGTTCCTCTAGTGTAGTCTACACTGTAATAGTGGTTGGACCTGCAGCGCGGTAGCAGGCTTGTAGTATTCTATAATGCAGTTGAAGTTTGGCCTTCCACACCTTACGCGCACTTCCTCAACATTCTCCACACGCCCCTATCTACAGGCTAACGCTCCATGCATTAGGAGTGTTCCCAACTTTGATAACATTAATGATTAACGATTAATGATTAATGATTGATAATCCTAACCCTAACCCTAACCCTAACCTATAACATAACCCTAACCATTAACATGGTTCATACAGGAGGACTGAAAGACTTTTTTCAAAGACTTTTCAAGGACATTTTATCGGAAATTCAAGGACATTATAATCAGACATTTTATCGGAATTCATACACAAAACAAAACATACCTGGATTAATTTAATAACCCCATTCTTAATCACTGTATGTCACCTCTAAAACTTACCTGGATCACATTAATAAACCCTTCTAATTTTCTAAACACTGTCACTTCTACAACATACCTTGATTTACTGGCTGATTTTACTGACTTAATGTAATTTGTGATTATATTTAACTGTCTATCATGTCTATAGCTTTTTAAGCTCATTTAACGCAATTTTTATTGAGGTTTGCACATTATTGATGGTACAAAATTTCCTTTTATTACAGGCAAGGATTCTTTCTAAAAATTCAAGGACATTTTCATGAAATTCAAGGACTTTTCAAGCACAAAATCAACATTTACTAAATTCAAGTACTTTTCAAGGACTCCCCTCAAATTCAAGGACTTTTCAAGGACTGTGCGAACCATGATTTAATGACATTAAAGTTGGGAACACTCCTACTAGAGTATCACCCTATCTGCAGATACCGACACCACTCCCCGAGTAGCGGACTGTGTCTACCTACACTCACGCTTACTTCGTGGTGGCTACGCCTTCGCAACGTACGGAGTTAACCGGATTATCTTCTGGAGTTGAGGGTCAGGCCATAATAAAAATATTGTTTGTTTGTCCTCACCCGACCGACCCGCCAAAAAGGGGCCGACTCACAAAATTTTATTGATTTTTTTTTTTAAAAACAAATTGTATCACTGTAACAATATACTACATTATATAAATCTTGTAGAATACATTATATCACGGAGCGTATAATGACAAATACGCTTGACAAATACGCATAATGACAACATACGCAAATATTTGTCATTATACGCTCCTGATTATATGCTACCAAGCCAAAAGAAACATTCAAAATAAAAGACAATCTCCATGCCACACAAGCACACCCAAGCATGTAACACCACGCTGAAATTGTAAAAAAAGCCTACCTACCTACCCAAACTTTTCAGCGTGGGTCGGGTGAGGGCAAACAAAATGTTTTTAATTGTGGCCTTAGGTAACGCAGAAATTTATAATATCAATTAAAAATCCCTCATCATTAATATTAAGCAGGCAGGTGTCAGGCGCGCAGCGAGCATATGTTCTCTTCATGATCAGACGGAAGCTGGTTTTAACAGGTGGCTCTTCTCTCTCCTCTCTCTCTCTCTATCCCTCTCTCTCTCTCGCATTCTCTCTAGACCTCTCTCTCTTTCTATCTCCTCTCTCTCTCGCATTCTCTCTAGACTCTCTCTCTCTCGCGCATTCTCTCTCTCTCTCTCTCTCCTCTCTCTCGCATTCTCTCTCTCTCTCTCTCGCATTCTCTTCTCTCTCTCTCTCTCTCCTCTCTCTCTCTCTCTCTCTTCTCTCTCTCTCTCTCTCTCTCTCTCTCTCTCTCTCTCTCTCGTCTCTCTCTCTCTCTCTCTCTCTCTCTCTCTCGCTCTCTCTCGATTCGTCATTGTTCTCTCTCTCTCCCCTCTCTCTCTCTCTCTCACGCCCTTGCTCTCTTTTTCTCTCCCCCTCTCTCTCTCTCTCTCTATCGAAGGAATCCCTACCGGCTACGACGATTTTCATTAAAATAATATTCTCACTAACGTGGACATCATACAGGAAGACAGACAGGAAGCTTCCACAAACGCAATCCTTCCATCTCACTAGGATGAGGAGGTCGGGAGCGGTCTCGATAAAAATCGAAGAACTTGTGTACGCGAATAGAAAATGACGAGCCACGCTGGCGAGTTGGGTTGGGTATAGGAATCCACGAACAACTTCCTATATCGAATCGAATCTTAATCGAAAAGGATGATAGATATGGAATAATAAAGACGATGGATAAGAAGGTGGAGATAGATATACACACGAAGAGATAGGAACACGCGCGCCTGCATTGCAACAGTACGTTCGAATCTATCTGTGTGACATATCACGCGACCTGCATGGGCGCCCCGTGTACCACCGCTTATATACACCGCGTACATTATATACAATTTACTGAGCGTGCGCGTGGGCGTTATTAGATATATCTTATTATATTCCATAAGTTCTTGTTCAATTTTAATAGAGATTCAACATTAACTTAATTTTAACTTCCAAACTTCGTAATTTCTTACAAGAGACGTGTTTATAATATTAAAACTGACGTGATTTTGAGAAATACGTGAATCTACGATAGAAATCTAGTCAAAAGCAGCGATCGACCCACAAACAAATCTGGTTTAATACGGGGAGGGTGGAGGGGTGGGGTTAGGGTGGAGCTATTGCCCATTCTCCCCAGGCATCTTCATCGTCTATCTGAATCTGTGTGACATATCACGCGACCAGGGTGCCCCCGTGTAGCGCCGCTTATACAGCGTACATTACCGCGCGTGCGTGCGCGTCGGCGTTATAATATTTAGGGGTGAACTTTACAGACGCAAGTATCTGACGCAAGTATGGATCACGCAAGATTGGACGCAAGTATGTAGACGCAAGTATTTCTTTTACAGACGCAAGTATGGATCAACAACTGGCTTGGTCAGAGGGCGCTCTCTTTTTCTTTGTCTTTCTTTCTTTCTTTCTNAAAATAATACATACTAAAGAGTAAAAAGAAAAAGGAAAAAAGGGGAAAATAAGTTCCCCAGCTGGGACTCGAACACTGAATCCAGGTGTAGCAGACGTGCTGATTCTGAAAATATCTTTAGTTTTCCTCTAGGCTGCGGAGTTCTCTAGTTATGAGCGAACACACTAATTCGGCTGAACAACTTTATATATATAGAAGATAGTGCTTGCCCTTCGCTCACTGCTCCCCAAAGCGCGCTCGCGTGTTCGGTTTGCGCGCAATTTCCAACGTCGAATTTCTGCGGTTAACAAATAACGAGGAGACTTCTATATGTGTGCGCGTTGTGAACTTTCTTCGAGAAGGTTACACGCGATGACCCTGGCAGTAAAAAGGATCGCGCTTTACGATTAGCTTCCAACGTATAAAGGGCGGCGGGGTGCACGTATATGCAATATCTCAGTATAAAAGGTAAAAGCCGAGCCGGGTGACATTTTCATCGGCGGTCTTCCACTCAACACACCTAATGCGGTGCAACACTCGCTAACGCACACAGCCAATACTATAGTATTAGTCTCAATGTGACAATGCTATAGTCTTAAGGTGACAATGCCTAGTCTCAAGGTGACAATGCTATAGGCTCAATGTGATGTGACAATCACTCTAACTGCGTTACACTGCCGTAACGAAAGCGGACACAGGATTTTTTACCTTCTTCGCCCGCAAAAGAGGTCTGCCTAACCTTTGCCTGCCGTCTCTTGTGTACAGAATACAGGGAGCGTAGGTTAAGCTGCTTAAATTTGTACGGCAATCGACCAAATCCTGTTGACGCAGGTCTTCATTCACGCGGTAAAAAACGGGAAATTTCTCTCTTCCACCTCTGGCATTTTGCTATGAATTTCCGCGTTCAAATTCGGGGAAGGGGGGGTCTGCGCGGGCGGCACGTATAAGCAATATATCAGTAAAAGGTAGAGCCGAGCGGTCCGCCATTTCCATCGGCGGTCTAACGCCCAACACACCTAACGCGCACAGCCGATGCTATATAGGCTCAAGATGACAATCACTCTAACCGCGTTACACTGTCGTAAAAAAAGCGGACACCGGATTTTTTTTACCTTCTTCGCTCGTGAAACTGCACTTGTGCGTTTTTACACCGAACGGGAGATTATCACGGATTAGGAGAGAAGCTGTCGGATGTCTCCCAAGAGTCTCTCCCCCTCTCCCCCTCTCCCCCCTACACGTACACGTACGTCCGCTGTACCCGTACCGATTTGTCGTGTGGGGAAAAGCCTTGCACTGATCGCCACGTACATGTATTTCGCGTGCTCGTGAGGCGGATTAGGAGGGTCGATGTTGACAACTAAATTGTTGATAACCGTTCTCTCATCCTCACGCGCAATAACGATAACGGGACATCATTTTTATTGCATGACACAAAAGCGACAGGCAATTGCGCGCGCGACCACAGCGCGACGCGACGTGACGTCGTCAATGGCAACGGTGCGTCTAGCGAGGTCGGATGCAACGAATCGACGTCGCTCTATGCCTGCACCGTGCGTAAGCTTCCACCGCTGACCCGTTACCCGCATTTCTCACGATAAGAATTATTTTATTTTACGACGAATACCGGGTACATTGACGTGCGTTAGCGACAAGACCAGGCGCACACTTCCCTAGGCTTCACAAAGACAACTATGGATCCGTCGCTGTCGTCACACCGCTGCCGACCGAGGGTCAATAATCGACGGAATCGACTCACGAAATAAAATCACTCTCACGCTGAATACTGCTGCAAACATGCGAAGCATCTAAACACAGCAGCGTGAGTGTCGGAGCATTGACTACTTACTATACACGAGAGTAGATTCAGCGCACCTTTCCGTACATGCACGCACAGACAACCACGAATAGAATTCGGGAGAGAGAGAGAAGCGTGAGAGCGGCTCTGAGTCTGAAACCGAACGTAGGCACAGCAGACGTTTGTCGGGTAAACACACAACGAAAACAATCGCGTCGCCTTTGTTTTTGTTTTCGCTTCCCAAATTCCTTCCCAATTTTCCTACGAAAACACGTGTGTTTTTTTTCTATTTGTCTTCGTCGGGCGTACCATTTTTTCTATCGTTTTTTTTATCGTCGTCTGGCGCGACAGCGTCACGCGAGTTAAAATAAACATTAAATACCTGTAAATATTAAAGCCATAAAGCCCTGTCGCCGATATAGCTCTGTTGACACAGGTATGTGGCTGTCGCCTTGTGTGAACAAGGGCTAGGGTACTAGAGCTATCGCTGACAGTGCTATATTATATAGAAAGATGTGGCGTGGTACACATCCCCTCGATGGCAAACTTCCCTTCCCCGCCTCTACGCATGGGAAATAAAGGTAAAACCTGCGTCGTAGTTCTACCGGTGTCCTTCTGGACATGCTTATGCCCATGCGGGGATGTGTATGGCATGCTAAACGGTTAACCTGCATCCTCGCTCGCTCTGTCGGAATACAGAGGGAAGAGGGAGCGTGCACATATATACATACCCGTCGATCTCGCTTCTATAATCGCATACACGGTAGAGTTCAAAATTAGGCGTAAAATTGTGCTAAACGTGACTTTATTTTTGAAAATAACGACCTCAAAACACGCTCGCGCGCAAAATTTACCGACCGGTCATTTTTTTCCACTGTAGGTCCACGATTTTCTGCTTCTCAAGCGGACGACGGTGTCATAGAAGTACGGAAGGGTTTGTTTAGGTATTACTCGTGCGGAAATTTTCACCTCCTCTGGTTGAATTTATACGTAATACGTAATTTTCTAGCGCGTTACATAAAAGGTAATTCATGATCATCCCTAGTAATTAGTAACTCGCTCACCTGGTCGGCTACGGACATGACGTGCATGTTTCTCGTCGTGTTCAGGTGCAACACCGTGTACTTGTTCGCGGTGCACAGGTCGTAGGCGACGCCCATGAACGACGTGCTGCCCGTCTTTGGCACTCTGTTGTAGACGATGACAAGGTCGTCGGTGGCAGCAGACGCCAGCGACGTTGCCCTGGCAACCTGCGAGCGATGCTGCATGTCAATGGTGCTCAGCTGCACTTTCGCGAGGGCTTCCTCTGTAATTAAAAAACAATAGTTTCGAATAAATATCGTTAATTATTAAAGTTTAATTATTAATAATCGTTTATTTATTTTTTTATTTTTTTATTTAATTGTGTACTGCGTGGCCGCCGTCGCAAAAACGTGTGATTACGCAGACGTATCCTATAAACGATGCACTGTGTATAGATTAGATGTTATTTAAATATATTCATTTAGCATAATCACGCTCGGTAATTTCTTGTTAAACTTTTATAGAGATTCAACGTTAACTTAATTTTAACTTCTAAACTTGTAATTTCTTAGGAGTTTTTTATATTAAAACCGACGTAATTTTCAGAAGTATGGGAATCTACGATAAAAAAAAATCTAGTCCAAAGCAGCGAGCTATTCACAAACAAATCTGTTATAATACGAGTGGGGGGGATTGGAGGGCGGGGTTGGGGTGGAGCTATTGCCCATGATCCCCGTGCAGATGTGCATGTTTGGCGACTACGTACTCACTTATTTCATAAAATAACATCGGGTGGGGGGCAGCTTGACCGCTGGCGACCGCCAAATGACATTCACACTAACATCGACATGCAAACAGGAAGTTTCGGCAAATTCAATCTTTCCATTTCGCTCCGCCGACGAGACGCGGTCTTGATGAAAATCGAAGGAAATGTGCAAATCGAAAAAGACGAGCTACGCGCGCGAGTTGAATAGGAATGCACTGCTTCTAGGAAGCCTACTGCAGTACGCGTGTAGATGGCGGCAGATACGAGTTTTTTTCCCCTGCCTCCTTCGCAAGATAAGTATCACTGAAGCACATCATCGAACATTGCTAGTTACAAAATGCGATATAGACGAATGCTAAATTCTGGACAATCGGCAATTTTCTGAAATGGCTCTGCGTTATCGAATTGTAATTTCTAGGATTCTAGGTAGATTCTAGGGTCTTACGTTGTTGAGCTTAAGTTGAGAAATGCAGTCTCTATACCATTATATATCATTAGGACTACACACACGAACGTCCGCACGCACGCACGCACGCACGCACGCACGCACCAACGGACCAACCAACCAACCAACCAACCAACCAACCAACCAATCAAGCAACCAACCAACCAAACAACTAACCAACCAACCACCTCACCCAACACGTTAACGCCAACCGAAAGGAAATATACCCTTTTAAATCGGGGTGTCGAACCGAAGTCAACTCGTGAGCAGATGCACGCTTATTACCACGCGCGCGTGCACGCTGCGTGCAATCACGCTTGCATCACGCACGCTGCGTGCAATCATGCTTGTATCACGCACGTACGCGCGTTTGC
>NW_014578840.1:43432-49799 GCF_000485595.1 Priapulus caudatus
AGTATTTGACTCAGGACTCCCGTTAATTTCGCAACTTGCTATATATATATATATATATATATATATATATATATATATTATCATATATATATATATATAAAGGTGCAAATTTAAACGAATTGTTGCTGCGAACTAACTACAAACGTGTAATATATTAATGGGTGTGTGCAACCGAGCCTATAACCATCTTCCCTGTTCGAGCAATCGCACAGAGAATTCTTGGAACAGAGGTTTAGTCGAACCCCATACCACTAATACTATATATCGTCAGAGTGGTAAAATATACTTTTAGTTCACAACGGTTAGAGACGAAATTTACACGGTATACGATTTTCGTGTAAGTCACTCTGACATTGCTAAAAGTTGATATAAACTAACTGAATATACGATACAAAAAATTTACGGCTATATATGTGCGAGATAAAAAGTTAATATTACGTAACAGACACACATTGTGGCAGCTATGTCTCTAACTAGCCAGGTAAATGCGGTTGCCCTTTGACCACTTCTACCACGTGGTGTAATGATTACGTCATGGTTACGTCACAGAGCGAGCTGACGTAGATTCACGACTCACAGCACGTGCTGCATAATGCATGTAAGCATCTGTCAAAAAAGTAATGATATTTTTCCGTTAATCTATTAGCTCCATCAAATACACATCGACCATGTAAATTGCATTAAATATTTTCTCGGGGGACGTGGCCTATATATATACTATACGTCAACCGGAATGCACGGATGCACAACCCCGCTTGGTTACTGTTTATTATATGATTACGATTTATCACGTTACAACTATCGGAAAAGTGAGGCAAAACAGTTTAGTAAACAAGTAAACAGTTTTGTAAACAAGCAAAAGTAATCACGATTCACGATCGGCTGCCTCGTGCCATTCCACAAACAACATGGCTGTCGTAAATAAATCCCTTGAAAAACTTAAGTAAATAACTTTGTGCGTTAAATGCGTCATTCGAAATATCTGCTCCATAATACATTATCAGATATATGTGGGTATATATTATATATATATATAAAGAGAGGGAGAAAAATAGATAGATATATGTGTGTATATATACATACATATAAGTGGAAAGTACAATCATTGGTCCTTTCCGGAAATAAAGCCATGAAAATGACCAACGTCATCTCTGACACAAATAGTTTTTCTCACTGCATCAATCGATCCGTGTCTTCGCACACAACTGCAATATGACCTTTGACCCCTGACGTTCAATTTAGTTCGGAGCGCCACCTCTCTCTCTCTCGCTCTCGCCGCGTCTCTTGTGTACATAATACAGAGAGCGTAGGTTAAGCTGCTTAAATTTGTACGGCAATCGACCAAATTCCATCGACGCAGCACTTGCTTCATTCACGCGGTAAAAAAACGGGAAATTTCTCTTTCACCTCTGGCATTTTACTATAAATTTCCGCGTTCAAGTTCGGGGGGGGGGTAATTTTTACTAACAATCCCATATTCTGATCATCATTAACCGAGAGACGGTCCCTTATGGAGACGACAGGTGGCGCCACAATCTCTCAGAAAATTCAGGATCGAACGCGGTTAATATTGAACCGTAATTCGTCTTACGAGCTTCTAGTTTCTGAGTTCTCAGGTTCAGAGTTTCTTGGTGAGTTGTAAGTTTTTATTGCCCCCTCCCGTGGTTGCGCGGCGTTGTTTATGACCTCTCGCTGATAGCTACTGCACAGATTACTCTTCTCACGTTTCGCACACGGCAACTATAAAATTCGTCTCATCGTAAGAGAAGATTACACACTATTACCATTATTCTGGTAAAAAAAAAAAATATATATATATTATATATATACTATAAATAATAATATATATATATATATATAGTAATATAATCAGGAGTCTATCAATTTGACAGACACCTGATATAATACTATACGTAGTTGTAATAATTACCAGATCTACATTACCTGTATTTCATGGTCGATGATGAGAACATGAAAGTAGAGACATATCGATTATTTGGGATCTGCTGTTAACGCCAAATATTGCACGCACACAGCAGGGGTAGAAATTAACTTTTGAACACGGGAGTCCAACGGACTCCCTACCCTCAAAAACAGGCAGTCCGCAGCAAAATGAGGGAGTCCGCAGTCTGAAGTTTAAAATTAAAGATATTAACAATAATGCATGTGCTTATTTTTAAGATTCATGCAGCTGCACGTTTGCCAAATTTTCTTTGGATATTAGCTGAAAAAATACGGTAATTCCGCGAGGCCGCGCTCTGGAACAAACTGGTTAGTATGGCAGAATTTTCAGGGAGTCACACGGACTCCTGCATATGTCAAATCAGGGAGTCCGACTAGTAAATTCAGGGAGCTTAATTGACTACGAACTCCTTAATTTCGTCAGGCATGCCTGACACATCTAAATACATAATACACACTAATACACATAATACCACACAACCAAATCTAACGCCAACAAGTGGCCGCAGAGCGCGCGTCTCATCTGACGTGTACTGTAGCCAGGACGTATTTCTCTGATAAACCACTGGTCATGACCCGAATCATAGTGGGCGCCTCTCCTGCCACGCGTTCGCGCTCAGAGGATATATGTAGGATAGCACTAATACAGATCTCAAAGTTATGATACGCCTGTGGCTATACCCTACCTGTAGTTGACACGTAAATAAAGATATCAGCTGATGTAACTTCAATGACTTCGCTTATATAACATGTTATCATCATATAACATGTTATAGTAGCGAAGTCATTAAAGTCATTATGAATATGCGTCGAGCTGTGATTGCGTAGGTGGTGTGGTTTGTCCTGGGATGTGGATGAGGGGGAGGGGGAGGGAAAGTGTGGGAAAGAGAGTGGTGAACGAGGCGTTTGAGAGTGGAGGGTTCGCTCTAATAGGCAAAAGCAGTCATGTTCCTTTGTTAATGCAGTCAACTTAGATCCTATGTTGTTAGAGCCCTCATCTTGAGGTGGCAAAAAGGTTATCAGAGTCACTTTTACTCTCGCCACGTCTTCAGGCGAAAGTAGATTTCATGTCCTTTCAATAAAGGGATTAAAAATCCGTTAGGGTCATTGCGCTTTGAAACTAAAAAGTTTTGCACTCGGTCCGTTAGACCATTGTTCCTCAGAAAATGTCTGATTTATCTGTACTTTTCTCCCCACTGGCCCTTTTGACCTCCCAATTTGTGCACTGTGATGTGGGGCTCTCCCACTGGGACCACATGGCTGTAGCCACGCCGAAATATTATAGAGCATTTCATGCTCACACTTGAGCCCATTGTGCGGCGCGGCAATTGTCGTATTTCTTTGCCAGCTATTACTGAAGTGTAAGGGAGGGAAACATATTTTGCGCTCTTCCTCGGCCATTTGACCGAACATCTTGACGCTGTACCATTGAGGGGGCTTGAACCGTGCCCCACTCGATTCCAGTCTGTCCCATTATTTCGGCGACGCTTACGCTGCGTCCGACCGCGACGTCCGAATATCAAGACGTAATGCCGAGCGTTAATATTTGGCGCGGCAGTTTTGAAAGACGGAGCAGTCGACGCACGTCGCGCTGCAGCGGACGGCCGGGACGGACAAGTCCTTGCGATTTTCTAGCGAAGCTGGCAATTCTGATCTTCTTGTTCACTGAGGCTAGAATCATTATGCCACGCTAACTCCCACGGCGATCCCTTATTAAGATATTTGTTATGGTGAATCCACTGTAGAAGGACTTGTTTATTATTTTTTTATTTGTAGTTAGTGGTTATGTGCATCACACACGCGTCGGGTTTTGTTTTTTTTGTTTTTTTTTTCTTTTTGTTTGTTTTTCACGGCGACTGGCACTGCACGTTTATGCCGCACGCAAGGCAGCGCTATCACACACACGCATTTTTTTTTGTGTTTTCGCCGGCACGTGCGACGCACGCCACGCGAGATAGCGGCTCGTATGAGAGAATAGAGCGCGAGACAGAGAGAGAGACTCAGAGAGTATTCTATTTTTTTCGGTATATGTGTTTTTTGTTATTGATAAGGAACCGGCGAGAGATAGAGAATTGAGAGAAGAGAGAGAGAGAGAGAGAAGAGGAAGAGAGATAGAGGAGCGAGAGAGCGAGTATGAGATGAGGTTGGGGGTGAGACAGACAGATCACACGCGCTTTTACGCCCTGCTATCTGGCTAAGTTTTTTTGCGTTATATAGTCCTCTTACTTATGTGAGATTATTGTTAGTTTTTGTTCAATCATCTTCGTTTGTGTTTTCTGTTGTCAGATATAGTTTATTTGTCGTTTCTTTTTATATTGTCGTAAATCATGATATCATCACTACGAGTCATATTTCGTACATATGGAGAAACTTTGTTAACTACTTGCTTCCCGGCTGGACGGCTTCCCAATTATATGCAGTCACCGCATTATTGATTTGCGACAAGATGGGTCAGTGAATCTGAAACACGTTTTTTTTTCCCTCTGCGTGCGCAGCACAGCGTTCCCTGGATAGGCAATTTTAGTGTTATGCTACTAAGTTGCTATAACCACTTTTATCTTTGGCGATGCGCACTGCGCCAGCGTGGCTTCGCACCCAGTCATGGCTATCACGCTGGTGTGTGCCGCTGTGGCTGGTAATTCAACTTGCGTATCCGTTCACTGTGAAAATTACAGTTAGCTTTTTTTTCGGGAAAATAATCGAGTTGCGGTGTCAGCTTAGGCATGAGTGCTGTATATAAAGAAAAGGACAGTGAACGTTCATGCGTTCGGTATTGAGAATTGGGGCCTCTCGGAGTATCGTTAGCCTAGACACGATGTGATCTCTTTTCCTTCTCCCTTCTCTCTTCTTCTCCTTTCTCTCTCTGTCTCTTCTTTTTTCTCTTCTTCTCTCATCTTTCTCTCTCTTTCGTCTCTCTTCTCCTCTCTCTTCTTTCTTTGTCTTCTCTTTCTTTCTCTCTTTCTTCTCGTGCGCGCTCTCTCTCTCTCTCCTGGTCTTTTCTTCTCTCTTCTTCACCTTCTTCTTTCTTCTGGCCTCTCTCTCTCTCCGTTTCCTTTCTGTCTTTTGCTTGCCTCTCCTCCTTCTCTATGCTTCAACTCTCGCTTTCCGCTCTCTTTCCTCTTCTTTCTCTTCTTCTCTCTCTCTCTTTCTCTCTTCTAATTTTTTTTTTTATTTTTTTTCTCTCTTCTCTCTCCCCTCATCTCTCTCTTCTCTCTCTCGCTCCCCTCACCCACCACCCCCACCCCCTCTCCTCTTCGTTCTTTCTTTTCTTTTGTTATTCCCCCTCTACCTTTTCCTCTCCTCGTCTCTCTCTCTCCTTCTTTGCTTCCTCTCTCCGCTCCGTCGAACATCCCGCCGCCCCTCTCTCTCTCCCTTCTCTCTGTGTATGTCTCCGTCCCTCTCACTCTGCTTTCTACTCTATCTGGCTGTCTCTATTTGACAGTTTGTGCCGATTATCTCTCGGCGGCTTTTTCGCTCTCTCTCTATGTTCACGGTCACGCATATTTTTTTCTCAGTGCGGCTTTCCGCCACCATACCGCTTGCTCCTCTCTCTCTCTCTCTCTCTCTCCTCTTCTCCATCTCTCTCCTCTCTCTCTCTCGTTCTCTCTCCTCTCTCTCCTTCTCTCCTCTCTCTCTCCTTTTCTCTCTCCTCCTTTCTCTCGTCTTTCTCTCTCGCTGCTCTTCTCTCTTCTTTCTCTCTCTCCTTCTCTCTCTCTCTCTCTCTCTCTCTCTCTGTCTCTCTCTCTCCTCCCTTTTTCTTCTCTCTCTCTCCTTCCTCGCTCTCTTGCGCCCTCTCTTCTCTTTCTCCATCTCTCNAAGAGAGAGAACGAGGAAAAAAGAAAGAGAGAGCGAGATAGAAGAAAGAGAAAGCAATATCATGTATCCATCTTCTAGATCAAGTCGCGCAATGAATGAACATTCATCGCTCGCCATTACAATTCTCATCTGTTAACTTCAAGCGCAACCCTCGAAGAAAATAACTCGTAGTAGATTTAATCGATACACACACACATGCACACACAAACACGGACGCATTGATCTCCCCTCCTTCCGATATTCTGATATTAACGTAGAGACAGTAGACACCTCCCGGTACTACGAGGCAGCTCCGTACTACGAGGCAGCTCCGTATACGAGGCAGCTCCGTACTACGAGGCAGCCGTGTCAAGGACAGTTCTCGCTTTCTGTCCCGGGAATACGCTTTCGGGAATTCTGCGAATCCCTGAAAGAATCATGATGGTTACGATCTCTGAACTCGAGTAAAATGTTTATATAGCTCGGCGATGCACGGCAGTCAAGCGCGATCGTCAGTGCATAAAACAAACCGCAGAGCTCGTTAGATATATATATTAGATATATATATATATATACATATATATATATATATATATATATATATATATAT
>NW_014578840.1:53336-54046 GCF_000485595.1 Priapulus caudatus
GGTGTGTCGGAGACATATATGCTCCTCTCTCCCTCCCTCCTCTCTCTCTCTTCTCTCTCTCTCTCTCTCTCTCTCTCTCTCTCTCTCTCTCTCTTCTCTTCTCTCTCTCTCACGCTCGCATGACCAAAATTCAACATGTGTGCAGATATGTGGAAAGCCAATCAATTCGGAGTAGAGCGGTAGTGGAGTAAGACCGCACCATATAATCAGAACAAATCACACTGCCACAATCAATGTCCGGACGAAGGATTTCGTCAGCAGGCCCCGCCTAATCCGTAGTCGATACCGCTGCCAACTGAAACTTTGTAAACAAGCAAAAAAAGGGAAGTTGCCAGCACAATTAGGTTTCACGCAAACAAAAGCGAATGAGATTTGCCGCACCCTCGCGCAGCTGCCTCGCTCGCACACGAAGTCGTCTGCTTCTGTTCTCTAACTGAAGCTCTCGCGTTGCCATGGCGAGAGATGCGGCGTCATCGACACTCTCTGCAAGGGGTAGTTAGTGTCACATTCCCACACACACTGAATACCAGCCGTCGCCATCGACCCCCCACTCTCTTCCTCCTCTATCTATCTATCTATCTCAGATAGATAGATCTATAGATAGATAGAGGAGGAAGAGATTCTCTCTCTTTCTCTTTCTCCATCCCCTTCTCTCTCGCTCCCTCTCTCTCTCTCTCTCTCTCTCTCTCTCTCTCTCTCTCTCTCTCTCT
>NW_014578841.1:0-1449 GCF_000485595.1 Priapulus caudatus
AGGAGAGGGAGGGGGAGAATAAGGCAGCGGAGAGAGGGAAGCTAGGAGGGTAAGGCGGCGGGCCAGGAGAGGGAGGAAAGAATATGGCAGTGGAGAGGAGGTGGTGGTGCGGAGAATAAGGTGGCGGGCGAAGGGGGATAAGGAGGTGCGGAAAGGGAGAGAAGATGATAGGGCGGCGGGGAGAGGGTGGAGGATAGGGCAGGGGGAAGAGGGGAGGATAGGGCAGCGGGGAGAGGGGGAGGATAGGGCAGGGGGAAGAGGGGGAGGATAGGGCAGCGGGGAGAGGGGGAGGATAGGGCGGCGGGGAGTGGGGGAGGAGGATTGGGCGGCGGGGAGAGGGAGGGGAGGATTGGGTGGCGGAGAGAGGGAGGGGAGGATAGGGCGGCGGGGAGAGGGAGGGGAGGAGTAGTGGCGGCGGGGAGAGGGAGAGGAGNACCTCTCTCTCTCTCTCACACACTCTCTCTCCACGGGCCTCTCTCTCTCTCTCTGTTCTCTCTCTGTTTCTCACTGTACTTCTCCTGCCTTCTCCCTCACTCTCTTCTCGTCCCCCTTCCTTTCCCCCTCGTACCCCTCTCGTTCGCGCTGCAACCAGGTGGGCCTCACGCAGCAGTCATTTGTGTGGTCAATAGCCGCCGAGATTGCATTACGCTGAGACTAATGTGGCGTGCCGCTGATCCGCTCACAAAACGCTGTGTCGACGATACCCGCGCCTATTGTCGACGATACCCCGCGCCTATTGTCGACGCAGCGCTAGAGCTGCAGCATTACTAGAGCTACAGCATTACTAGAGCTGTAGCATTACTGCCCGGCCGCCGCCGGCGCAATGTTGCTGTTAAGAGGGTGTGTATGTGCGTGTGTGTGCGTGTGTGCGTGCGTGCGTGCGCGCGTGCGTGCGTGTGTGTATGCGCGTGTGCTCTGCGTGTGTGCTTACGTGCGAATGTGGTCACGTATGCGTGCGTGTGTTCCTGCAACAGGACAGTAACACTAACAGTCAGTCACGACAACGACTTTAGTAGAATTCCACTCCTGTCACAATCGTAGTGGTAACTTCACCTCCCAAGCAGCGGTCCGTCACACTGGAGCAATCAGCTGACAGCGTAAGAACAGCAGTAGTCAGTCAGTCAGTCCTGTCGGATCAGGTGTCGATTACAGTCAGGAATCACTTACTACTAGCTACTACTACTGGCGTTATGCCGAGTGATCATGATGTGAGGGGAGGGGGTAGCCGGATAAACGGGTGATAATTTATTGACAGACACGCAACTGTGCGTGTGACGTGAATATGCGAATGCTCGTGTACGTGCTACAATAGATGATGATGATAAAAACATGCGCGATGCAAGTAACACGCGTAGTAAAACGCTCTCAAAAACATGCCGATCGTGTGATTGTGAAACACAGCTTCTCGCTCTCTCTCTCTCTCTCTCTCTCTCTCTCTCTCTCTCTCTC
>NW_014578841.1:1705-6138 GCF_000485595.1 Priapulus caudatus
TATATATATATATATATATATATATATATATATGTATATATATATATATATACGTACGTGTGCGCGCGCGAGCAGCAAACGTTGTGTACTCTGTACTGAAGGCCGCCTCACTATTAATAACTCGACCGCATCGCGCCCCGCGCTCCCGCCCACACTCATTCACGAGCGACGCACGCTCACTACACCGCACGCATGCAGTGCACGCCTATGTGTATATACACTACACGCAGCCGTGTATGTGTGTGTATGTGTGTGGTTGCGTGGTTGTGGTGTGTGTGTGTGAGGCAGGTTTGTACTGCGGTGTTAACCCGCGTTCAGGGCATACAGCGCGTAGTGGGTTTGAGTACGGTGTAGGTATGTGGCATCTATGGTATGTGTATCTATGAAGACTGGGAGGGGGTGCGGCACTAGCAGAATACTGGCCTAGGCAAGAAACTTGCGGTTAAACGAGCGTACTATAGAAACTTACTAGAGACGAGTTTTTGTATAGTACATGAAGAAGCGACGTTTCCTGGATGTTGTTGACGCGGTGATGGATGCCTGTTGGATGTATCACCGGGGAATGTCTCTTAATAGGGATGCTGAGGAATGCCTTCGCCTGCGTCGTATCATACAATATTCAATTACGTGATACAATATTTAATTACGTGATACAATATTTAATTACGTGATACAATATTTAATTACGTGATACAATATTTAATTACGCGATGCAATATTTAATTACGTGATACAATATTTAATTACGTGATACAACATTGCAATATAAAGACATCCACCAATAGCAGCTTCTCAGTGTCAGTACTATCTAAGGAATTATATTATCAGGATGATGATGAGCGTGTGGTAGTAGCTATCTATTAAGCCAATACGGTATACGTCCAACAAGTCTTATGCAAGACAAGGATGCAAGTAGTCTAACGCGTGTTATTATATCCGCACACCATCACGAGACATTCCCAAGCATCTTCATTGCGTGGCATTCCTCATCATCTCCATTAGGAGACATTCCTAATTACCGCCATTAACTAATTAACTCGATCTCACTCCCTCGATCTCTCTCCCGCCCCCGTTCTCTGTCAATCACTCTCTCTCCCTCCCTCCCTTCCACATTCCATTTCTCCCTCCCCGTGTTGTCTCTCTCTCTCTCTCTCTCGCGTATTTATTACTTTACGAATACATGCACTCAACGTGCGTGCACTATACGCGCACTCACTACTCCCACGTGCAAAAAGCAACAACTACATCCCAGCTGTAAAGTCACCATTGATGGATGATGGGCTACGTTAGCAGCTATAGTACACTCAAGCCTTGGCACGTGAAGCCATATTAACCAGGGCCTTAGCGATGGGAGAGGGGTGCAGTTGTCTCCCCTGACCAAAGTAGATACTATCAGGAGTGTAATAATATAGATTATTGTTCTATAATATTACATGGTGATACTATTATATGCTATAATCAATGGTGAACTGCCGACGCCCAACTGTCCAGAACACAATTCCCGCGCACGGCCGGCTTTGTCCCCAAGGCGAGTTAGTTATATGTCTCTGGTCGTTCACCGTAATAAGAAGCCAGCTAGACTAATTCTTAACAAACTGTCTGCGCGCTTGCACTGAGTGTGTGTGTGTGGTGTGTGTGTGTGTGTGTGTGTGTGTGTGTGTGTGTGTGTGTGTGTGTGTGTGCGTGCCTGCGTGTGTGCGCGCGTGCGTGTGTCCTGATACATCCAGAAAGAATATTACCAGCGTGTCACCATACCATAACCATAACGTTTATATCTATATATCTATATATATATATATGTATATATAGTCTTAAATCTTTATTTAATTATTATCTATACATCAAATGCTTGCTTTAAATATCACGATATATACAAATCAAGCAATCGTACACAAACAAACGTTGACATTTTACTCTCGCTAAGTAACTATAGGTGCGATGATTTTGCATCATGTATTATTTACACATCTGGATTACGGCAACAACAACAACAACAACAATAGCAACAACAACAACAACAGCCGCGAACGCGTTAGAAAAATAAAAATTACTAGAGTGCGTTTGAAAAATTACTATTACGGCTTTACCCGGGGGCCATCGCCTCATAATTATTCTGATTTTTCCGTCTATATACAGCAGTTATACATAGTAAAGCACTTATCCCGATAATCCCTTATTATTTCTCATCCCTGATTATGTACCATACATATCGATATTATAGTGTAATTGAATACTGTACTGGTAACGATCACATATTATACATCAATATAATGTAGCGTAGGTGTCACGTGATTACGTTACACGATGCATGGCTATTGGCCATCCGGCCACTCTTATGAACACATTCATGCGCATATATATATATATATATATATATATATATATATATATATATATTATATATTTTGTGGTGGTATTGACGCACCAATATGCATGCCAAGATTGGCCAGGGCGTTCGTGAACACCTGCAGGGCGCTGGTATCCCAAAAACAATTCACCAAATCATTTCATCATCAAACGATATATAGTCTACGGTGGCCGTCAACGGCAAAATGCAGATAAGAAAATTTTCGCCATTCTCCTGATCACTATTTATACAGAACGCACCATATAATATATATTAAATGTATGTATGCGTATGTTGTGTGTTTGTGTTGTGGGTGTGCGCGCCGCGTGCGTGCGTAGCGTGCGTGCGTGTGTGTTTTCTCGTGAATTTTTCCGCTTTCTAAAATTAACAATTGCCAAACAGAATTATAATCCTTTCTAATGGAGAACTAGAAAATTCTAGCGCACGTAGACACTAGAAATTACGCACGAACTCATTCTGCAGCCATAGCTGTGCCAGGCGTCTGAGAATTTGCCGATGCCGTCATATAGCAATTGCCCATGAACGTGTTGATGATGTTAAGTAAGCGACGCGGGGAGGCCACGTCAAGGATCGATACGATTGAGACTACGTGGACGACTTTGTAATCACCTAGCCGGGTCCAGTATACCCTCGTTAGGTTAAGCGCCGATGCTGATCGCGGCCTCTCAGTCGCTCGTCCATCAGCCTCGTTCTACTACGATCTAGTGCTGCAATGCAGCGTGCGAAGTGCGAAAATGGACCGGTGAGCGCACGCCCTAGTGACTTTGAATGGGTGGCGCCGCCAGCGTAATGGAATCGAAGCCGTATACACCTGAGACAAAAATGTAATACTGCGCTGTTGAATGACAGGACACTCGAGTTAGCGTCACGTGCCGTGCGATATCTATAACGCGTTTTATATACATGTAAAACGTCTCTCTTATCGTGTGCTAATTCTTAAATATCTCTGGAACTGGAGTTTAATTTGCTAAGAACACAGTTGGGTTATATCCTAGTGACAAAAGTGTGCGAAAGTAGAGCTTCGAGTAGATTTGGGCGCTACTTACGCGCTGCGCCATAATTTATAGTTTTTATTACAATCGCTAAAACGATCATCGACATGTGCCTAAGAGTGATGCTATGCTGAAACGTATATAAATTTTATAACCGAGAGTTATATCACGAGGACACTCTCCGCGCGAAATGTCCTTTTGGCCTAGACGAGTATGATTGTATCAACGATATATATGTGGTTTCGCTGTGTCTCCATAACTGCTACTCTAACGCTNGCGTGCGCGCGCGCGTGTGTCATACTATACGTGCTATATGTAGAGGGAACACGTGGACGCAGGCTTCTTTGTGGGCCATGCCGTGGCCGCATGGAGATTTATCAACGGGAGGCGTAAACCTACACTGCAACGCCAAGTCCTCGTTAAAATAACATTCTCACAAGTTTTAAAGAGCATCTATTTTACTTCGTAGCGGAAGCAAGGCTATAAGCAGAGAAGGCTATAAGCAGAGAAAGCTATAAGCAGAGAAAGCTATAAGCAGAGAAAGCTATAAGCAGAGAAGGTTATGACAGCTAGAGTTCGATATTTTCGAGACGTATATTTCCGCGTATCTATGAACCCGCACGCCCGGTGTGGATTGCGTGGTTCATGTTAGTTTTACGATGGAGCCGCCCATTATTTACTCCACGAACAGTAATGCAGTCTCAGCTAGCCTCCCCGCCCGTCCGCCCGCCTAGTTCTACATACAGTATCTCTAGCAACTATAATGTTAACACACTGCTTGCCGTGCCGGCGGGGAGAGGTTACGGCTCCTTATTTCCTGCCAGCTGTGTCATCATCAGTATCAACACGAGACTGCAGACTGCTCCCCGCCCAGATCTTCTCTCCCCTCCTTCTCACCTTCCCTGCCAGCGCGTCCTCCTCCCCCTTCCTCTTCCCACCACCTAATTCTCTCCCTTTCCCCTCCCCGCCGCCTTACCACCCCTCCTCCTCCCCGCAGCATTATCCTCCCCTCGCTTTCCCCCACCGCCTTACCCTCCCCTCCCTCTCCCCGCCACTCGCCGTACCCTCCTAGC
>NW_014578841.1:6763-8783 GCF_000485595.1 Priapulus caudatus
CTCCCTCTCTCCGCTGCCTTATTCTCCCCTCCCTCTCCTGGCCCGCCGCCTTACCCTCCTAGCTTCCCTCTCTCCGCTGCCTTATTCTCCCCTCCCTCTCCTGGCCCGCCGCCTTACCCTCCTAGCTTCCCTCTCTCCGCTGCCTTATTCTTCCTTCTGTCTCCTGGGCCCGCCGCCTTACCCTCCTAGCTTCCCTCTCTCCGCTGCCTTATTCTCCCCTCCCTCTCCTGGCCCGCCGCCTTACCCTCCTAGCCGGGCCAGGAGAGGGAGGGGAGAATAAGGCAGCGGAGAGAGGGAAGCTAGGAGGGTAAGGCGGCGGGCCAGGAGAGGGAAGCTAGGAGGGTAAGGCGGCCCTCTCTCCGCTGCCTTATTCTCCCCTCCCTCTCCTGGCCCGCCGCCTTACCCTCCTAGCCTCCCTCTCTCCGCTGCCTTATTCTCTCGCATGCTGCTCGCACGTATAAGCAGGCACGGCGATCACTGACCGACACAAAGGCTCGCTGGTGTTTGCACAACTCGCGTCGCTGTTGTAATCTCCTAACAGCGGCCAAATTGCCTTTTCCTGCGTGCAAAAGCTCAAAGGCTTGATTTTTGCCGACCCCGCTCACTCTCTCTCTCTCTCTCTCTCCGTGTTTACCCCCCTCCCCGCCACAACACACACACACGCGTGATGCGGGTCCAAAGGTTGCGGTCAGCGCGCGTGCAGTTGCTGTGACCACTGGCGCTACGCGTCAGCGCACGAAAGGTCACCTAAGGTCAGCATCGGCGTGTCTCGCTGCGCCACAGGGGGGCGGCACGTGTGTAGTAAAACATACCGATGTAGAATACAACATTCACAGACACCTCCAGGGACCGATGAATAACAAATTGATATGAAGTAATGAAGTAAATACGAATATAGTTTTGCTACCAACGTTTTAATGTGTTTATTTACCTTATACCACCTAAAAATTACACTCAAACGCTGTTGTCAGATTCATTCTACAATGCAATGTCTCCGCGGCCCGCGCGCATGCCTCTGCGGATGAGATATCCCTATCATCGTTATAAACCAGGGCACGAAGAAGAGGAGACAAAGGCGAGTTAAGTTAACTCAGCTCTCGTTTCCGCGCAAGACGATTGGAGCGGATTACTCTGGTTGTTACGTAACAAACCATCAGTGATCGATGAAAGATACAGACATACAGACAGACAGACATACAGACAGACAGACATACAGACAGACAGACAGTCTAGCTAAGCGAACTCTCAGAACTGCACCAGTAACTCAGCAACTGTCAAAAAATGCCATGTGATACGATGCAAAGTTATTTGTATATTAAAGAGTGTATTAAACTGTCACGTAGTAATTAATACCGATTAAAGTTCACAGCATATACTAGTGAAATTATTGTAACATTATAGGTACTGTTGTATGTTGTATACGATATTGGGAACCTTGTAAAATTTTTGCTGTATGCGGCACTGTTAGCGCTGTTGCGTATTGTTGTACGCTGCATACAACATTATGGCGCTGTTAAGTATTCTGATATGTTGTATACAATATTGCTGGAGATTTTGTTGACATTTTCATATGTTGTATACAACATTGTTGTTGGCGTTGCAGGAGTAATTGTCATCCGAAGATAGCCGAGCAGCTGCGGAAGCACTACAGTCGGCCGTACTTTCTACCGGAGGACTCCGAGTCGAGCAACATCGATTGGATCGTGATGGGAGGAGCAGGCCTCGGCGCCAGCACACACGTAAGACTTACGATGACTGTCACGACCGCACAGCAGCCAGCTAAACCGACACACACACGCACACACATACATACATACGTACGTACACACACACACATACATACGTACACACACACACACACATACAAACGTACACACACACATACATACGTACACACACACACGCGCACGCACGCGCACGCACACGTACACACACCCACACACACGTACACATACGTACACGCACACGCACACACGCACACGCACACGTCACACAAACGCACAAAGGCACACACACACAC
>NW_014578841.1:9038-9964 GCF_000485595.1 Priapulus caudatus
ACACACACACACACACACACACACACACACACACACACACACACACACACACACACACACACACACACACACACACACACACACACACGCACACACACACAGATTTGATTATAGGCGTGAAGCTGTGATGAAACCCTCCCGTGTGTCGTTCTCCTTCCTCATCATTGATTGATGACGCTGGAGGAGATGCTATTCACCTATCGTCCGCGGGGATGCTGTGACGAGCATCCCTGCCTCAGCCTCCGCGCTGCTAGGATGCGGTCGTAATTATATCTGAAGATGCTGGCGGTGAAATTGAAGCTATCGGGCTCGAGATAGATGGAGGAATCAGAACGGCGAATCGGAGAAAAATGAGTAATAGTGGCGATTACACAATATCTACCGTGAGACAGGCTGCACTAGGGCTAATAGCAGATTGTCTAACTATACTACAAGCTAGCGGTAATGGAGATACGCACATACCCCGTAAGCTATTGAGGAGCGGCTATTTTTTACATTATTATATAACCTGTAGGCTGTAGGTGATATCTATGAACACTCAGTTGTCTTCTAACAGATCGACTTCGAAGAGAGTCATGTTAGCTTGAACATCCTTATATACACTGTAGGTGATATGGTGATATCTATGAACGCTCCTCTCTAACAGTGTTGTTTCTAACAAGGTTGTGTTCTCGCAGATCGACTTCGTTGAGCGGCCGTCGTGGCAGGCGCAGCTGCGGGGCACGAAGCGCTGGTCACTCATTCCACCGCCTGAGTGCGAGCATCGCTGCACGACCCTGCACACGATCGTACACGCCGGTGACATCAGTAAGTACATAGCGGATGACACATGTCACACGCCGGTGACATCAGTAAGTACATAGCTGATGACACATGTCACACGCCGGTGACATCCGTAAGTACATAGCTGATGACACATGTCACAC
>NW_014578841.1:10537-21978 GCF_000485595.1 Priapulus caudatus
ATGACTGACGATCTCCATAGCAACGAACACAGCGTCTTCCAGCGTCTCTCCATAGCAACGAACACAACGTCTTCCAGCGTCTCTCCATAGCAACGAACACAGCGTCTTCCATGGCCTCTCCATAGCAACGAACACAGCGTCTTCCAGCGTCTCTCCATAGCAACGAACACAGCGTCTTCCAGCGTCTCTCCATAGCAACGAACACAGCGTCTTCCAGCATCTCTTCATAGCAACGAACACAGAGGCGCGGGTGAAGCCTGTCTCCGGATCTGCGTCAGCAATCTGATGCCGAATGACGGCGGTGACGACGCCGACGACGACGATGATGATAATAATGATGAATATACTGGGGCCCTAAAGTAGACCCGAGGCGGACACAGCATCTGAATGAAGCCATGCAAGATGAAGCGTAATCTTGTGTTATCCCATCATACAGGCAACCTGACGGGTGACATATATAGCAGTAGCAGACCCGCACCGGGATTGCGTATTTTTGTTATGAAATTTATAAGCATTGAACGTTTTTCTCTACGTAGAGCATTGAAAGTGCAAGATGAAAATATTAGCTAGTACCAAAAAACGTCCGAATATTTTCAAGTTTTATTGAGAAATCGATATATATATATATTTATATATACATATAGAACTATATATATATACATATATATATATACATACATATATTTATATATATTATAGGTTGTACATAAAGTATATCGTACAATACAAGTATACGTAACATAATATAAATACACGTCTGTAAAGCATATTTTTGATAGATCTTAGTATTTTGCGTATTATGCCAGTGTGTAAAGAGCTAGAGACATCAATACCTTACACAATTCAGACGCAGGAATTGATTGGGAAATAAGTAGAAAACAACGCATCTGCAAGATGTTGCTATACGCCTTCTCTAACGACACCAGAAACAGTACTTGTCCTTTTCTCTCTTTCTCGCCAGCTTTTTAGGCAGGAAGTTGACCCCCATCTCATCTATTAGCTGTTCCCGGTAACGACCCCATAAAACGGAACATACTCGGCTTGAAGGTACTGGTGGCGACATCTAGTGCTGTAAAATATCTCCGAGCTGGGTGCACACGCGCAACCACGTTGGAGCACGGACGAACAACGGGCTTAAGTCTGCTAAACTGTCTGTTAAGCCGGCTGCTGCACGCCAGCACGTCACACGATAATGCGCATAGTCGTAATCGAGAAATAACACCACACTACACGTCTCTGCTAACAATATGCTGATATATCTAGCACGGCTGGAAATTGGCTAAAACACGACAGACGCGCGCAGGGGCGTGATGCGAACGTGGTGATATCGATGCGCTAACGACCACAGCCTCGCAAACAGGAAACTGTAAAATCTCAACATCTCATAAACTACTCCTGCAATTAAATTCTCCATCAAATGCACAGACACACTCTGACATCAGGAGCTTGGTGACCACACACACGGTGACACCAAACATATGATGACACCAGTCGACACCACATACATGGCGACAGCAAAGACATGATGGCCCCATACACATCATGATACTAGACAAGACCACACACACGCACACGCACGTACGCACACGCACGTACGCACACGCACACACACACACGCACGTACGCAACGCACACACACTGACACACACACACCGCGCACACACACAGCGCACACACCACACACACACACACACACGACACACACACACACACGCAGCCGCGCGCGGCCCACACAGCACACACACACACACACGCGCACACACACACACACAACACCACACACACCACACACACCACACCACCGGTGACAACAGGTGTGATCATACACACGGTGACACCACACATATTGTGATACCTGATGACATCATATACACGGTGGCAGCACGTGACAGCACACATATGATGACACCACACACACAGTGACACCAGACGAATGGTGACAGCATACACACGGTGACAGCACACATATTATGATGACACCGCACACACAGTGACACCAGATGAAGGGTGACAGCATACACACGGTGACAGCACACATATTATGATGACACCGCACACACAGTGACACCAGACGAATGGTGACAGCATACACACGGTGACAGCACACATATGATGACACCACACACACAGTGACACCAGACGAATGGTGACAGCATACACACGGTGACAGCACACATATGATGACACCGCACACACAGTAACACCAGACGAATGGTGACAGCATACACACGGTGACAGCACACATATGATGACACCGCACACACAGTAACACCAGACGAATGGTGACAGCATACACACGGTGACAGCACACATGTGCGGTGACTGCACTTGCGTGGTGAGTTTAGTGTGGTATTGATACTACTGGATACATGGTGACACCAGACACACAGAGACACCAGATGCCTAGCGACACTCATAGGCGCACCATAAACCAGACATAGGCTCAGCATCAATGATGACAAGACTATGTTAATTCCAAAACACATTCATACAAACTGTGACGAAAATCAGTGGAATAACTATATTTATACGTGTAAATAGGAATATCTTTAACGAATAAACCTTGTAGATGTCTCTTCTCTTATCTGAGAAGGGACCGATGATCATGGTAATGTCGTCACTATACTCAATATGAATAGAGAGAAAACGCCTTAAAGAAGAATTAAAAAATAAATATCTAACGAGAACACACGTGCGTCATAAATCCGCCACCGGAACAGTCGTTCCTGCGCCTTCCATCAGGTGTCAGTGCAATCGCTTTTCCGGGCAGCTAAAGAACTTGTGCATTTGCGAGATTGTGCATGATAACGTTCGTTGTGATTTATCTATCAGGGTGGCCTAGAGGCTATTGCTGCAGTTCACGTGGTAGGTCTGTCAAACGGCTGCACCGGTGGCCTGTAGATGGCGCTGTTCTCTGCACCAACACTCCACGGAAATAACAACGGAAACGAATGAGAACTGCAAAACGCTGCCACAAAGCTCGGCTACGTCAGAGCTGACCAGTGACGTCAGGAATTGACATTGCAACGCCAACAGTTGAGCCTGCAACGGCAACAGCTGAACTTTCAATGTCAAGAGTTGACCCTGCAACATCATAGCTGACCCTGCAACGGCAACAATTGAACTTGCAATGTCAAGAGTTGACCCTGAAACGGCAACACTTGACACTGGAACAGCAACAGTTGAACTTGCAACGTCATAGCTGATCCGGAAACGTTATAGTTGAGCCAGCAACGTCATAGTTGACCCAGCAACGTCATAGTTGAGCCAGCAATCTGAGAACTGATCCAGCGACGGCGGATTTTGACCCAGCAGTAGCAAACCCTATCTCACACTGTACACACCGATACACACACATTCAATAGTATTCTATATTAACTAAATAGAGTGCCTTGATCGTGGGGACCGGGATTTGAGTTGAGAACGAAATGGCTGGGCAGAAGTATGCCGTAAAGCACATAAGAAATGAGATGAACGGGGGCCATCTTGAGTATATATATATAATGATGTACCCCCACCTATATATATATATATATATATATATATATATATAACAGCAGCAGCAGCAGCAGCAGCAGCAACAGCAGTAGCAGTATGTGGCACCGCGCTACCTTCTGAACGCAGCGGGTTCCACACTAAAAACGTCCTTTATATCCGCGCCTCGCTTGTGATCCACCGCAAAATAATTGCTCGTTAACAAAGATGGTTACTCGTTTATCTCCCCACCTGCGCTTCTAACATTCAAGCGTCTGCCCCCCCCCGTTTCCTCCCCCGTTCCCTCACTATGACGAGGTGATAAACTATAGACTGGCGAAGAGCCAGACCAAGAAGCACACCAATTGACAGAGACAGGCATGATAGAGATGTGGAGAGAGTGAGAAAGGAAGATAGGGCGACAGAGAATGTGAGAGAGTGAAAGAGAGAGAGAGAAATAGTGAGAAAGAGAGAGAGAGAGAGAGTGCAAGAGAGACGGGAACAAAGAAAGGGAGTGCAAGAAAGAGAGAGAGAGGGAGAGGGAGAGAGAGCGAGAAAGATAGTGAGAGAGGGAGAGGGAGAGAGATAGAGAAAGAGGTGTGAAGCATAAGGTGTCAACGGTTTGATATGACACACAGTGTGAAGTGTCTGCGTGCGTGCGTGCGTGCGTGCGTGCGTGCGTGCGTGCGTGCGTGCGTGCGCGCGCGTGTGTGTGTAACTACGCATGCAACACGCTGCTTTCTCACCTGTAGACAATACCTTTGATGTGCAAGAAGAACAGTCCGATAGCGATCTCTGCTGCGTAAAACCTAGGTGGTAAGAGAGAAAGAGCAGCGAGAATTCAGTTGGAGGGTTCGTCTGCGAGCGAGGCTAAACGCTTCTTAACGGTCACAATCGATATCGCACGTGAGTGCCGCCGCATCTTTGCAGCGCCGAGAAAAAATAATAGTCGGCACGAATCAGCATAAATTTCGTCGACATATTAAATTCGTCTGCATATTTTCGACGAGAGAAAGAGCAGACGCCGCGCTGTGACATTTTAAGTTCGGCACGTAAGTGACGCATTAGAAAGGCACGTGATTAGAATGGAGTCTTGCTGCAGGGTAAATAGCGAAGACTATGCGGCATCGTTGTCGCTGCGCTCGCTGCACGCGCCCACGCGCCAAACATGATTACGCGATAAAAAAAACTGCTGCGAGACGAACAAAAAAAAGCGAGAGCGATTTTGAGGAACTGAAGCGCTGAGCGGAAATCTCTCCAGTGCCGTGGATTGGCGGTCGTGGGCGCGTGATTAAGTGTACACCCACACACACGTAATGTGTACACTTAGTGATAGTCCGGAGCACGCCGAGCGCGGGAAAAAATTAAATAGAGTGGCGCACACGCCCGAGATGCGCCGTGATCATCCGCGACGCGCTAATGTAGCGGCGACCATCTAGGTTTCACCAAACCCCATATTAAAATGCCAACTAGTATGAAAATGGCAATCATCAAGGATGAGTCATGCGAAGGACGCCACGCACGATGTATGAATATATGAATTATGGACTTGCTACGTACTCTGCCGCTACGGCTCCCGCTCATGATGCTATACATACTCACTGACAGATTCCTCTCGGACGAACAACCACTGTCTGACCTCTTTACCCAAAAGATCTCACATTAGACTTCCTCACCTGAAGACACTTATACAATAACTCCTTACTCCATCCTTACTAATTGCTCTCGTTCATTCGATACGTTTTCGATCGTTTGCTCGATCGTTATTTTCCAGTTTCTCAACGTTATTTCCTTCCATGTGGCACCTCTTCCTTCACCACATTTGTTCCTTTCCAGTTCCTCTACGCTCTGTCCTCCCATTTCCCCTTCCTACTCCACCATATCCCTTCTCCTACTCCACCATATCCATTCTCCTACTCCACCCTACCCCATCTCCTTCTACTCCACCCTACCCCGTCTCATTCTACTCCACCCTACCCCTTCTCCTACTCCACCTTACCCCTTCTACTTCTACTCGACCCTACCACGTCTACCCTCCACCCACGTCTACCCTCCACCCTATTCCATCTCGCCCTCCTCCTCCACTTCTTCGTCCCCTCCTCCTTCTCAATCCACCCCTCCTCATTCTCCTTATCTTTCTCTCCTCTACTTTCTCTGCAGCAGCTGCAGTACGGCGGCGGCTAACCGAGCATATTCGCATGTTCTGCTAAACGTCGAGTTTGATATATGCGTTTGATTTCATTAGTTTCGCCATAAAATTTGTTTGTCGTTTTAAATGTTAACGTAGATATAAATAAGTAGTGTCTGGAAAGCCAGTTTTACAGACAGGCGTAATAGGATAAAGAGGTTTATTTTTAGCAACTAAAATTAAAGTATTGATATTATTATTAATATTATTTATATTAATATTATCTTACTCCTGCTATTACTATTACTATTACTATTACTATTACTATTACTATTAGTTAGCTGTTGTTGTTGGTCTTATTAATAATAATAATAATATTATTATTATTATTAGTAGTAGTACTAGTAGTATTAGTATTAGTTACCACGGACGTACCCTGTGTCAATTGAACAAAATGCTATTCCACGCTAGAGAGAGATCTGTGGTATCCATGCCCCTCTAACAGTGTGACATAGAGAGCCCATGAAAACATCGCGTTAATAGGCATTAGACCGCACACAAGACAGCAGCCAACGTAGGATGCACACCACACACACACACACGCACGCACACACACACGCACACACACACGCACACCCACACACGCACACACACGCGCGGACACAGCTAGGTAAGGGTGACGTATAACGACAGCACTACGTCGCTAAACAATAATAAACAACGCAAAGTCTGCCCCCGTAGAGCGAGCGTCTGCCGGCAGCGGCGGCGGCGCCGCGCGGCGATGACAGGCAGTGACGGCGAACGAGCGCGAATGACGCAATAACCGCCGAAGTTCCCGTCAACCGCGAGAACATATATAAATAAAATATTTTACATCGATGTCTGTGCCGTGGCCGACCCATCATCCCTCCGCGGCAGCGGCGGGAGCGAACCGACCACCTGGGGCGTGAGCGTCTGCCGGACATGGACGACCTCCGGTGCAGCGTGAGGCGTGGCTCCGCGGCGGCTCTCGGATCGCCGTGCGTCCCGTGCGCGCAGGTGCTGCCACCTATACGTCTTGAACGAACTCGGGGTTCATGAAGGAGAAGCCGGTGAATTCCGTCTGGTCGAGGTTCATGATGAACAGCTTGTCGGTGGGGGTCAGCTTCGGTGGTTCGCTCGTGAACTCACGGTCGAAATTTCCTACGTCGCGCGAACTTTTCTGGAAAATCGACAAGCGAACGTCAGCTCCGCCGATCAGCGTCCAATCACGGCCAAACAAACAACAAAGATTGACCAATCATACCTCTGCACCCCTTGATAATATCATATCAGGATAGAATGCCATAACATAGATATCTATATTATGACACATTATATATATAGATAAATAGATAGATAGATGAATAATAATAGATCTATTAGTAATATGATTAATAATAGATATATTATTATTCACTCCTCATAATATATATATATACACTATATATTATTATAATATGACGCTCCTAATATTATGATGGGGGTTAATGTTGGGGGTGGGGGCGAGGGTTAGGGTGAGGGTTAGTGTGAGTGGTTATTGTTATGCTATGATGATGCATACAGAGGTGTTATGAAGTAAGATTGATCCAACAAATTGCTAGCCTGCGAGAAAACAACTATAATGCACATATAATTTATATATAAGAATCATCAATGTAACACAACTGAATATCCTGCTATCATAACCCGAAAAATATTCTTACACACAAAATATATGATTTACATGTTATCATGAGCATACATATACTCTGTAGTATACATATGTAGATTTGTATATGACGAAAAATACAAGAGTTATATTAGAAATACCATATAGAGTTATAAATAATATATATGGATATGATACATACGAGATTAGATACATAACGAGATTAGATACATAACGAGATATGAAATGAGATCCTACATATGTTATTGCTATTAGATATCGTACACATATCGCTAACCTACGCTGATGAGATACTATGTATGTGAGTTTGTGTATGTGTGTGTGTGTGTGTGTGTGTGTGTGTGTGTGTGTGTGTGTGTGTGTGTGTGTGTGTGTGTGTGCGCGTGTATGTGTGCGTGTGCGTCTCTCTCTCTCTCTCTCTCTCCTCTCTTCTCTCTCTCGATCATCTCTCTTCTCTCTCTCTCTCTCTCTCCCTTCCTCTCCCTAAGTATAACGTAAAATGCCAAACGCCACCAGGTGGCCTACCGATTTTGCTTTCCTTGTCAAACAAAACATGACACTTTTTATTCACACTGCCACTAGTAGCAAGAGCTAATAAACACCAGGTATTTATTAGCTCTTGCTAGTATCACTAGCTTAAATATTGACAAATGCTCAAATACACACACGCACAGGCACCCGCACTCAGCTGGCAGCAAGAACCATTCCGCTGCGCTACAGCACACACAGCGGGCGCCATTGTCTATATAGTAACATCTTATATAATATAATCACTATCATATCTTATATAAGCATTAATATATAACATATTATAGTATAGACAATGGCCGTGTGTCGTGTGTAGCTGCAGCGGAATGGTTCTTGCTGCCAGTGACGGCGCACACGCAACTCATGCGCACGACAAAGCACAGCCGCCCGACGCATGCACGCACGTACGCCGCCACGGCACAGTGGCACAAGGTTAGACAGGCACATTAGAATAAGCGTATTGTATACGTCGACTGCAGATTGACCAACAATTACTACCGACACTACGCATGCTATTGACGAGAAGCTTGGATTTTGTGACTGCTGACCGCCTCACGATCATTGTCAGCCCCTTCCCACACGCTTCTCAGCTCATCTCTGCTGGCTGACTTCCTTTCCTTCAACTCATCTCACGTCCCCTTCAAACTTCACCCTGTTACTCCTCCTCTCACATACCGCTTTCGTCTCAATACCTCCATTCCTTTCCACTTCTCTTACCTTCATCCCCCATCTCTGTTCGCTGCTACTTCCCCTTCTGTTCTATTTCCGTCTCCCTCTCTATTCACCAGTCCTTCTCCTTCCGCTTCATGGCCACCCCTCCCTTTGTTCATCGCCTCCTACTCGCTCTCCCTTTATGGCTCCTTTATCTCCACCTTTCTGCTCCTTCCGCTTCTCCAACTGCTCTCCTCCGCCTTCCACCCTACCTACTCATCAGCTTGCTCCTAACCCCCGACCCTCCATTCTGCATCAAGCCTTCTCTACCACCGACCCTCCTCTCAATCACTTCCTTTACCCCGACCCTCCCTCTCATCAGCTGTCTTCTACCCGCGACCCTCCTCCATCAGCTTCTCCTACCGACCCTCCTCTTATCAGGCTTTCTCCTAGCCGCCCCGACCGCTCCTCTTGCCTCAGTCTCTTCTACCCCGACCGCTCCCTCTCATCCGCTTCTCCTACCGCGACCTCCTCTCATCAGCTTCTTCTACCCGCGACCCTCCTCTCATCAGCTTCTTCTACCGCCCGACCCCTCCTCTCATCAGTTCTCCCTACCCGAACCCTCCTCTGCATCCGCCTTCCTGGCCTACCCCGACCCCTCCTGGCTCATCAGCTTTCTTACTACCCGACCCTCCTCTCATCAGCTTCTCCTAACCCGACCCTCCTCTCATTGTCATCAGCTTCTCTACCCCGACGCACTCCTCTCATCAGCTTCTTTTACCGCGAACCTCCTCTCCATCAGCCTTCTTTCTTACCCCGACCCTCCTTCGTCATTCAGCTTCTGCTACCCGACCGGCTCCTCTTGATCAAGCTTCTGGCTACCCACGACCCTCCTCTCATCCAGCTTCTTTACCCCGACCCTCCCTGCTCAGTCGGCTTCTCCTACCCGACCCTCACTCTCAGATCAGCTTCTTCTACCTCCGACCCTCCTCCATCAGCTTTCTCCTACCCCCGACCTTCCCTCATACAGCTTCTTCTACCCCGACCACCCTCATCGGCTCTCCTACCCCGACCCTCCTCTCATCAGCTCTTACTACCCCCCCCCGACCCCCCCATCGCTTCTCCTACTCCGACCCTCCTCCATCAGCATCTTCTACCCGTCCTCCGCTCGATCAGCTTCTTCTAACCCCGACCTCCTTCTCATCAGCTTGCTCCTACCGCCGACCCTCGCTCTCATACAGCGTTCTGCCTTACCCTCGTCGCTTGTTTGTAACAGCACTGAAAGGTCTTGCTGGCAGGTAAATAGCTGCTGATCTATGTGGCATGATTGTCGCTGCGCTACGCTGGCACGCGCCCACAGCGCCAGAACATGATTAACGCGATTAAAAAAAACTGGCTGCGAGACGACCACAAAAAAGCCGAGAGCGATTTTTGCGGAAGCAAGCGCCGAGCGAAAAATCTCTCCCCGCGCCGTGGAGTTGCGGTCGTCGCGCGTGATTAAGTGTAAGGCACGAAACACACACACGTAAATGTGTACACTTAGTGAATAGTCCGGAGCACGCCGAGCGCGGAAAAATTAATAGAGTGGCGCACACGCCCGAGATGCACCCGTGAATGCCATCCCGCGACGCGCTATGCGCGGACGAAGCCATCTAGGTTTCACCCCAAACCCATTATTAAAATGCCAACTAGTATGAAAATGTCGGCAATCATCAAGGATGAGTCATGCGCAAGGAACGCCACGCACAGATGTATGAATATTATGAAATTTTTAAAAAAAAAAAATGCGAAGGTTGCTACTACTGCTGGTGCCGCTACGGCTCGCCGCCTCATGAATGTCTATAGCATACTCAGTGACAGATTCCTCTCGACGAACAACCAGCTGTCTGACCTTTTCAGCGCGCCAAAAGATCCTCACATAGACTCCTCACCTGCAGACACTTCATGACAATAATCCTTATCCATCGCTTTACTAATTGCTCCTTAGGTTCATTGCGATAAGTTTCGATCGTTTCTCGATTCGTTATTTTCCAGTTTCTCGACGTTATTTCCTTCCACGTGGACCTCTTCCTTCTACCACATTTGTCTTTCCACGTTCCTCTATCGCTCTGCCTCCATTTCCCTTCGCTACTCCCCCAATCCATCTCATACTCCAACCATCATATCCGCTTCTCGACTAACTCCACCCTACCCATCTGCATTCTACTCCACCCTACCCCTTCTCCTACTCCACCTTAGCGCCTTCTACTTCTACTCGACCCTACCGACGTTCATCTATTCCATCTCGCCCTCCTCCTCCTACATTCTTCGTCCCGTCCTCCTTTCAATCCACCCTCCTCATTCTCGGCTTATCTTTTCTCTCCTCTAGCTTTCTCGTGCAGCAGCTGCAGTAGGCGCGGCTAACCGAGCCATTAATTCGCATGTTCTGCTAAATCGTCGAGTTTGATATTAATATGCGTGTTGATTCTCATTATTCGCCATAAAATTTGTTTGTCGTTTAAATGTTAACGTAGAATATAAATAAGTAGTGTCTGGAAAGCCTAGTTTTTAGCAGACAGGCCGATAATAGGAATAAAGAGGTTTAATTTTTAGCAAAGCTAATTAAAGTAATTGCTGATTTATTATTAATATTATTATTATATTAATATTATCTTACTCGTCCTGCTATTACTATTACTATTACTATTACTATTACTATTAGTTAGCTGTTGTTGTTGTCTTAATAATAGATAATAATAATAATATTATTATTATTTATTGAGTATTAGTAGGCTTAGTAGTATTACGTATTAGTTCCACGGACGTACCCTGTGCAATTGAACAAAAATGCTATACACGCCTAGGGAGAACTGTGGTATCCATTACCCTGCTAACAGTGCTGACGTCGAGAGCCCATGAAAACAGTCACGTTAATAGCATTAGACCGACGACTGAAGAAGCACCAACGTAGATGCACCTCACACACACACA
>NW_014578841.1:22003-34702 GCF_000485595.1 Priapulus caudatus
GAGACAAAAACAAAGAGGTAAGAGAGAGAGAGAGAGAGCGAGAGAAGAGATTGAAGAGCAACGGACAAGGGGGAGGAGAAGAGCTGCAAGGGAGGACCGACGAAGAGAGAGAGAGAGAAGAGAGATGAGAGAGAGAGAAGAGAGGAGAGAGAGAGACGAGAGAGAGAGGAATGAGAAGAGAGACGAGAGAGAGACCACAAGAGACAGAAGACCGAGCGCCACCGAGACGAGAGACCGACGACAGGACCGGAGAGAACCCCGAAAGAGAGAGCGAAACGAGGGAGAGACCACGACGAGACGCGAGACCACCAACCACCACACCCCGGCACGACGAGAGAGGACGAGAAAGAGGAGCGAACGAACACGCGAACCGACGGAGAGGGAGACGAGAGAGAGAGCGAGACCAGATGACCGAAAGAATGCGTAATGACCACCCGACGACCGGCGAGAGAGACAAGACAAGCAGACGAGAAGAGAGAGACGAGACACCCGACGGGAGAGAGACGAGAGAGAAAGAGAGAGAGAGACGAGGACGAGAGCAGAGACGAGGCGACCGGAAGGAGAGAGACCGGACAGAGAGATTCGAGCACCGACGAATGAGATGAGAAGAGAGAGAGGAGTAGAGTGGAGAGACGAGCTGAGAGGGAGGAGCACGAGAAACTCATCTTTTGATGTCTATCCATAATTTAATTGTAAAAATGCCGAGGCGGCCCTTAATGGCGGCCAGGTCTGCAACTAATTGCTTCGTGAAATTTGATGGCAAAAGTGCAACGTTTTTTTTCGACAGCGATTTACTGTCGCAGATCACAATATAAACAGGGACATCTCCACTCCCATGGCGTGGCCAGGCATCACTGCGTTTTGTAATAGTAATAGTAGTATAGTAATAGTAGTGGTAGTGGTAGCAACAGCGGCAGCAGCAGCAGCGGGTGCCACAAACACCACCATCGACCAACAGCAGCAGCAGCAGCAGCAGCACCACCACGACCACCACGACCACCACGGACCACCACCAACAGCAAGCAGCAGCAGCCAGCACCACCACGAACACAACACGGACGGACGACGACGACGACGACGACGACGACGACCACCACCACCCACCACCACCACCAGCAGCAGCAGCCAGCAGCAGCAGCAGCAGCAGCATGCAGCACGCCAAGCAGCAGTAGCCAGCAGCAGCAACAGCAGTAAGTGCAGTATGTGGACCTTCTGAACGCACAGCGGAGTTCCACACTACAAAACGCTTCCTCTTATATCGCGCGCCTCGCTTGTTGATTCCACCGCAAACAATAATTGCGTCGCTAACAAAAGGATGGTTATCGTTATCTCCCCCACCTCGCTTCTAACACATTCAGAGCGTCTGCCCCCCCCCCGTTTCCTCCCCCGTTCCCTCACTATGACGAACGGTGGATAAACTATAGACTGGCCGAGAGGCCAGAACCAAAGAAAGACACACCAATTGACAGCAGACAGCCATGATAACGACGTGACAAAGCGGAAGCATAGGGCGAACAAGAGAATGTGAGAGAGTGAAAGAGCGAGAGCAGAGAAATATCGTGAGAAAGAGAGAAGAGAGAGAGAGAGTGCAAAGCAAGAGACGGGAACAAAGTAAGGTCCGAGTGCCAAGAAAGACGAGAGAGAGTGAGAGGAGACGAGAGCGCGAGAAGATAGTGAGAGGAGGAGCACGAAGAGACTAGCAGACAAGAGGTCGTGAAGCATAAGGTGTCAACGTTTGAATATGACACACCAGTGCTGAAGGTCTCGTGCGTGCGTGGCGTGCAGCTGGTCGTGCGTGCCGTGCCGTGCGGCGCGCGTGTTGTGTGTAATACCGCATGCAAACACGCTGCTTTCTCACCTGTAACCACATGACCTTTCGATTGCAAGAAGAACAGTCCGATAAGCGATCTCTGCCTGACGTAAACACTAGGTCGGGATAAGATGAGAAAGAGCAGCGAGGAATTCAGTTGCGGGAGGGTTCGTCTGCGAGCGAGGCCTAAACGCTGTCTAACGGTCACAATCGAATATCGCACGTGCAGTGCCCCGCACCTTTTGCAGCGCCGAGAACAAAATAATAGTCGGCACGAATCAGCATAACAATCTTCGTCGACATATTAATCTCGTGCATATTTTCGACGCACGAGAAAGGACAGACGCCGCGCCTGTGACTTTTAAGTTCGCGCACGTAATGAACGCATTAGAAAGGCACGTAGATATAAATCATTGTGATTGAGAAAGGCACAGTGATCTAGATCGAGCTTAGATGCCTGTAATGAACAACACCTACCGGGTTACGATTGCGCTGTACATGAACAACACCGACCCGGGTTTAGCATGCTGTAATGAACAACACTACCCGGATTAGATGCGTACATGGAACAAACACCTTACGGGTTACGAATGCGTAATGACACAACACCTTACCGAGTTAGATGCTGTAATCGCCAACCAACACCTACCGGATTAGATGCTGTAATGAACAACACCTACCGGGCGTTTCAGATTGCTGTAATGAACAACAACCTACCGGGGTTAGATGCTGTTAAATGAACAAACCTACCGGCGGTTACCGATGCTGTACTCCATTGAACAAACCATACCGGGTTAGATGCTGTAAACATGACAACAAACAACCTCTACCGCGTGTTTAGATGCCTGCTAAATGAACAACACTTACCGGGTTAGATGCTGCCTACATGACCAACAAGCCTACGGTTAGATGCATATGTAATAAAGCACACTACCGGGAATAGCATGCTGTAATGAACAACAACCCTACCGGCGATTCAGCATGCTGTAACATATGAACAACCAACCTACCGGCGTTAGATGCTGTATATGAACACAACAACACCTACCGGGTTAGATGCTGTAATGAACAACACCTACCGGGTTAGATGCTGTAATGAACAACACCTACCGGGTTAGATGCTGTAATGAACAACACCTGGGTAAGCTAGGCTAGCGAGTGATAGCCTGCAAGAGTGAGCTAGACTAACTGCGATGACTCACACAGCAACAGGCTCCTTGAACTTCCCAACTTGTTGTATCTGGAACATCAGGTCCCCACCATTGACATACTCCATCACGAAGTACAATCGATCCTGAAGGAGACACAGCACACAACTGTAAGCACGCAATGTCGCACGCATGGTCTTGATGCACGAATAATAGCGAGTTACTCAGTAGAGGCCCGTGTACGGCTACACACAAAAACAAACCCAAGACTCAAACTGAGGGGTTGCTTTGGCAACTTAATTTTTTTTAAAGCAACGTAGATGTATATTTGGGGGCAGAAGAGATCTGACTGGGTTTTCCTAGTCAGGGATTTTTTCCCGAACACGACTTCGTCTTGGTGATGAGCACTCACATCCTGCAAATCACCACGTCATCATTGGAAAGGGTGGAGAAGGGTGAGATGGGCTAGGAAGGTGGAGGAAAAGACAAATGTGACAGAGAAGGGAGTGTGGAAGAGGAAGGTGTTGAGCAGCGGTAGAGGAGGGGGGGATAAGAAAAGCAACAGGGAGGGGAGAGAGAAAGGATATGAAGGCTAGAATGGGGAGAACGTAAAGGTAAGAGAAGGAGTCCGGAGTAGGTAGAGGAGTGAGGAGAAGGAGGTCGTTCTCAACACCATCTCAACATTGAGCAGAATTATATTTTAGTTATCTATACACCTTGTCACTATAGCCAGTGCAATGGACATCGACAAGTACGAGAACATAACAGAACACATATATGTAAAAAATAATCAATAAAGGCCCGCGAGTTATTTGCAGAAAAATGAATTTAAATGCGCAATCTACAGATTTACTCTCGGAGAAATATTCCACAACAGTTTCTTCACTGCTAGCGTAAGCCTTATCGCTGACAATAACAGCGTTGTTATCAGTATTAGCAACTATAAGCTCCCTTAAAGACGACTGCACGCACTTACTGCCTCTATCCGTAGCACAGAGTTAACAGCCCACTGAGCCAGTGTGCAGTGAATATGCAATTAACTGCACACGGAAAAATGGCCGCTGTGCAAAGTTGGAGCCTGCTCGAGGGATACAAGAACTGATGCTAGCCGTATTGAGCAGGAGACGCTTCTGTACAAGGGTCATAATGCAGCATATCTCAGCGTGGAAGTTTATTAAACACCACTATGAACAAACAGGCGACCTTTCTATAGAGGTGGCCGCTAATACAGGTCAATCTGTATATGCGTAATGTCGCAGACAATATTTTCGAAGAAATGCCTCAGCAAGATTAGGCCGATGAAAGTTGATGTCATGGTTCTCGTCAGCGCCCGCATCAAATTTTACTCCCGCACCAAAAAAGTTCAACACTCATCGCTGACGAAATTCCCGCATCAAAAAGTCCCCATATGAAATTCCCGCCTCAAAAAATCAACAATAAGAGAGAGAGAGAGAGAGAGAGCGGGGTTAGCAACCATTCAACGCAGCTCCACCGACGCGTGGATGCCGCGACGCCAGTGCCACCACGGCTGCCAGCAGATGGCGCTGGCGACATCGGCTGCGCTAACTGATTGCTAATAACACGTAATAGCCATGCGACAGCATTAGCGAGAGACTAGCTAAATTTGTGGTAGCCATGCGATGCTGTTCATAACGAAATCACTGAGAAAAATAAATACTGGTTCATGCTCACGCTGCAGCATCAGCGTACACTGCAGAAATTCGCACGGCAAGCGATTACAACTTCTAAACACTGCATTGCAAAAATTATAAACATCGCATTCAGCCCCTCCGACCACATGCTTACGGTCAAGTGAGCGTCTAACTATATAAAAAAAAAATTATGCACGACTAAACCGATTCTGGACAACATGCCACAAGCAAAATTACGAAGCACGAGCTCAACTCGGTAGTAGATCTACGATGAGTATCTGCCTACGTGCTAACAACACACGCGAGCAGAAAATGACAGCCACAAATGCACACCGACAATGCCACTTGGTGACAACACTTACGATTTTCGGTTTAAACGGTGGTTGCATGTCTCGATTCTCAATCTTGATCCATTCTATGCGCCGGAAGAATGGATGTTCCCTAATGTCTCTCTCGCCCCCGGCACCACTGCCAAGCCTCTTCTTGGGATCCTTCGTTAGTAGCTGTAGGAAGACAACAGGAAACGCGGCGTCCAGGTTACAAGAGTTTCCTCTTCTAGTCTTTCTTTCTTTTTCTCTTCTTAAGTAGTGGTATTTTTTGTATAAGTAAGTTTTAAGTAAAGTAAGTAAGTAAGTCAGTAAGTAAAGTCAAGTAAAAGTATAAGTAAATTTTTGTGACATTACCTCATGCGCACTGGCGTTCTAACAATAAACGTAGCATCTAATGCTTTATAAAGCGTACTACTGTTTTATAATATGCAGTGTATGCTATATGTTATCTGTTAGTGTTGATTCTATTAGAATTTTATCTGCTATTAAAGTGGTCCCGTTTTATTGGGCTTTGGATAAACGGGCGCATTTTTTAAATGCCACAATCCTTTCAGACGTTATTTTCATCGGATAAAGGAGACCGGACTTTGGTTAAATAGGATATTTTCTGCAGAACAAATTTCCTTTATTCTTAAGTGAACGTTGTAAAACGATCCTAAACTTAAAAGCAAACTGAAACTACTCGGCTTTTCAGCGGCTTCTGAACATAATGAGTTCACAGAACGTTTTTTTAGAGCTAAATTCATGTGTAGTGTACTGTGTGCTGTGTTTATTGTACAGTGCGTGTTTGTACAGACGATTGCATAATGTAAAAATAGGCATGTAAGACTGGAAATGTGTTCAAGGTATAATAAATCTGGAGATTTCCATGGTTCCTGACATATCCTGATAAAGTAGGGCAACACTGTATAATAATTATAATAATGATGATAATAATAATAAATGGGTGTAAAGTCACGGTCTATTTGGCCCGGGTAAAAAAGTGTGAAGCGGTGGGTGGGGATGTGCCGAGGTTAATAATATCATGATTACATCGTAGGAAATTCCGTGATCACGCTGAGATCGAGTGCGGAAAGAAGGTTTGCACACTGACGCACGCACTAACACAACTTACTAGATTTCGTCACTGCCTTCAGTCAACTGAAAACACGGCGTCACACAAAACATGTGCACGAATGCACGCACACACGCGCATGTTCGTTCGTATGCGCGCACGCGCGCGCATCCCAGTTCCACGATGATACTTCGTCTGTAGAATACTTGGTGTAGCTGAACCAATCTGTAGTGAGATCTACACACTAATTTCTCTTTAGATTCGTTCTAATACGCATTACAAAGTTTTATGGCGCACCATAAAACCTGCACGCACTTTTGATTTACCGCTAACACTTATTTGGAGTATTACACAATAATACCCTGATATCTGATAAACGTTTGATCGCGAAACTACTAGAAAATATGCGGCCCAGCTTTTGGCCATAACATTTTGGCAAGAGCTTATTTGATTGCTGCCCCCTATGGACAGGAAACTAAAATAATCATTTTCCAATATACACAAGAACCCGACAAGAACAACTTAAATAATGTCTCCTTGCACCCGGCGAGTAAAAATGGAATGATGAAAGGTCAGGAGCGCTTGGAAATCACAGCCAAACACGTAGTAAAAACATACGAAACGAAAGCTACACCTGCGAACACATACCGACCGAAAGCTACAGCTACACTGACGAACCGATCGCAAGCTGCGCGTGACGTCATAGCGCCGCCATATTTGTAGCTGCGTCACGCGCGGAAGAGATCAACGCTCATGGAGAGTAGAGTCCCTTAATATAAAGTGACTCTATATATAAAGGGACTCTACTGGAGCGTGGACGAGCGCGCCCTCTATACTCATCGTTGTAGTACGCTAGCATCCCGTACACAACCAGACGAGTGACACGCGGATGGCGGTTCGTGCTGGCCCCAGCAGGGGGCAGAGGCGAGGCTAACTGTTACAGTGTGCATCCTCTACACGGCAGGCCATGGCAAGCAACAGACACAGCGAAGAAAGCGCAAGATGATGACATGCCAAGTCACACGCCGCGGCTTGTAATATTATCGCACACGAACGCGTCACCCGACTGCGTGGAACGCGACCGCTGCCGCACACACACACACACAAACACACACACACACACGAGTCAGCCAGTTTGCGTTTGTCGCCAATAGATGGCAGCACGAGCGTTTCCCCCCTTCCGTTCGTCTGCTCAACAAACGCCTGCAACTACGCTGCAGACGCGCACGCGGCGAACCTCTTCATCAACATTCACATCACTAACGTTAACATTTGTACAAACTACCCTTACACGAGTCATCGCCGCGCGCATAGAGTCTATTGCGATACGTTAGTGTTGATATGGGTGGGGGGGGGAGACGCGTGTTAGTACTGACAATGGCATTGTCTGGTGCGTTTACTTACAATGAGAACTTTTCGTTCCATGTCGGATTCAGATTAGCTTTGATTGTTTTCGTCTTCTTCTTCGACTTGTTATCTGGGTCTGGGAGCAGCTTCAACTTCACATAAGGATCTGACAAGCCATTGGGGTCCATTGGGATCAGGTTACGAGCCTGTTGTACTGCAATGGAACACGTTATACGATGAGAGAGAACAGGCGAATCTAACTGAACGCGTAAGACCGCTACAGATAATGTGATATAGTGATGAAACATTAAACTGTAATGATACACATGACACAGCACTGGGGCATGTTACGCTGCATCAGAACACAGGACAATATCACGGAACATGTACACTAAAACTACGCATTGAATAGTGCATAAAACACGAAATACTGCTAAAGAATACGTGATAACATGATGGAACACGTTACAGTGTGGTGGTACATTTGACAGTGCACCAGAACATGTGATAGCGGAATGGAACCAGTTACATTGTAATCATACAGATGATACAGCATCGGGACATGTGACAACGCGATGGAAAACGTTACAAATTGTAAAGGTACATGTAATACAGCATCAGAGCATACGATGTGTGATAAAACACGTTACAAACGTAACGTGTAACTGTTAAGTAACGTAACGTAACGTAACGCGTAACCAAACTGGTACGTAACGTAACGTAACGTAACGCGTAACCAACGTACCGTTACAACTGTAACGGTAAAAACGTGGGAAGGTGAGACGCCGACACGGAAGTATGAAGTACAAGCATCCATGTAATATAGAGCCAATACAATAAATGCGTGCACATGACCACATGGATGAGTAGGAGGAAGACGAAAGCCGTCAGCATGAGTGTATGTGGGCTGAGAAGGGAGGAAAGGGAGTAAGCGAGAGAGGGAGGGAGAGAAACAGAAAGAGATAGAGAGATAGAGAGATAGACAAAGAGAGACAAAGAGAGAGCGAGAGAGAAAGAGATAGAAAAAGAGAGACGAAATATGTATGTAATAACGTAAGCGTCTGTGCACGATCATGGTTTGATCCTCCCCCAACCCTCCCTTTGCTTCTAACCCTGCTCCGCCGTATCGTCTCCCCAACTCTCCTTACCCCTCTCCTCCCCAAACCTCCCGCCCTACCACGGCACTACTCCGCATACATACCACACGGTCTGCACACCCTCCTCACTCACCCATCCGCCTCCCCCAACCCGTCAAATCCCCCACTCATGCACTGCACACCCACTGCCGCCTCTCCTCTCCACCACTGCTTCTCCATACAGTGTTCCCGACTTGAGTTCTACTATTACATGCTCACATTCTCACACTCGATCACGCATAATGGGTATGTGGTGTCGCGAGGCATAGGCGAGGGTGAAAGCCGGAAGGCAGGCTCAGTCACGCTCGCGCTCCGTTATTGCCGCTAATATAATACTGCTACTACTGCTGCTGCTACTGCTGTTACTGCTGATCTGCACCCCGGCATACCTTCCGCGGGTCGGTCGGGCCCGCGCTACGACGCCCGCGCTCGCGTCGCCACATACCTGCAGCTGCTCGTTCATCTCTGCCTCCTGCGCGAGGCTCTCCTCCTCGTCAGGGATCGGGATGTTGTAGTACTCGCCCTCCTCCTGGTTGAGCAGCTTGAACCAGCCTTCGGCCGGGTTCTTCAGCAGCTCGGAGACGCCGAACGACATCGCGCCCATGAAGTCGTTGCGCGACGTGCGGTCCCAGTCCCACACCTCCAGCAGCAGCCGCTTGTCCTTATCTTCCTCCCGCAGGAGGCTGCCATGGTAACGTGCGCGCGTGTTACACGTGCGCAGTGGCGGCGGGGCACGCGCGGGGGTGGTGGCCCGCGACGCACCCCGGGGGGGGGGGAGGGGTGGAAGGAGACTGGCGTGTAATCGAGTGGGCAGACAGACATGGCGGATGGGCGCCGTGTTTAACATCCGGGGGGTCGTTTTAGATTTCACACGTCGACACTGCGTTATTTTACAGGGAAGATGGGAGTAATAATTCAGAAAGGGTGTGTAACTTGCACGTGGGGACAGCGTCATATTATTTACGTGAGCGATGTATAGTGATTTACATTACTAAGTGCAGTAACGTTCGATATCTAGGACAGTGCATTATTCTATACAAGGGCGATGCCACTTTTATCCGCAGAGTGTGATGTTAACATGTTAAGGTGCAGTCGCAGTGAATCTAGGGGCAGCAAAGCATTCATTTGAGTCGAGGGCAGTGTCATGCAAGCTGGCAGCAATTGTAAAGTGTCATGTCAGCTGGCAGCAATTGTAAAGTGTCGTGTCAGCTGGCAGCAATTGAACGCGTACGTTACAGCACGTTACACGCGTACGTTACAGCACGTTACACGCGTACGTTACAGCACGTTACACGCGTACGTTACAGCACGTTACATCACAGCACGTTACACTCGCACGTTACAGCACGTTACAGCACGTTACACACACGTACGCTACAGCGCGTGTTAGCGATGAAAGCACGCGGTGGTGTCAGCGGCCTCGTACCTTGCCGAAGCTACCCTTGCCCAGCACCATGAGGAAGTTAAAGTCGCTGGCACGTATGTGATCCTTCTGGCTCATGTTATGCGGCACGTCCGAGCAGGGAGCCGCCTGGCTCTTCTCTCGTCCGATCTTGCAGATCTTCTGCAAGACGCAAGAAGAACGCACCACTGCTCTGTCAGTCGCGGCACGGCGACGTGGCGGGGCAGCATGCTGAGAGAAAAACCCTCCCCCGGGGAGAGCATGCAGGATCGGCGCTTCTCTCTCTCACACAGAGCTGTGTGGGAGTACAGACTTGGTTCGTAGCGAACTCGCTGCTAGATGAGCTGAACAGCTGCACAGTGTGGACAGAAACCGGTGATGAGCGTACACGACGAGATCAATCACACCTCGCCCAACAGGTATGAACCTCAACCACCAGACCTGACCCGACCTGATCCCCACACGAAGCCACCATACTCACACCCTCACCATACCCAACACCCACACTCACTCACCATACTTACAACGGCAGAGAACCAGTCAGTCACCGGACTGATTCACTAGGACAGGAAGGAACCCAGGACTTATCCTTTCGGAGTATTTCGGAGTATTTCGGAGCTATTCGGAGCATATCACTATCAGGAGGCCTTAGGTAGGTCGGAGCAAACTACCTGTATGGCTATCGGAGCATTGCACTAAGGTTCAGCGCTCCGGTATTCAGAGCAGCTCTGTTCCCGTAGCTTACATATTTTCGGAGACGGAGATCGTGCACCGATTTTCGGACCAGCTCTGTTCCCGTAGATTGCACCGTCTGTTATGCACCGGCTGTCGGAGCAAACCCGGTCGCGAATTTTTTTACCTACACGTTATATCCATTGGAATCTTCTGATTGGCTGCTTTGATTTGACCACACCATAGATAGTGTTTGGGATACCATAGATAGTATATAAGCCGGTTGGGGTTGGGGGGGGGGTTAGGATTTTTGCATCATTCATTGATATACGGAAAGTCTGATGCGGAAGTTGATATGCGTATATCAAGCCCAATGGATATACCGTGTAGAAAAAAAAAATTCGCACCCCGGACATAGCCTATACTTATACGTAAGATTGTTACCTAATTGTTCCCGAGATTCGGAGACAATGCTGTATGCGCCGGCGTTCGGAGCAGTACTCACTTACTATGCCATTTATGTAATGCACCGATTTTCGGAGCAGCTAGCATTTACCTGTAATAATGCTGTATCTGTGATGCACCGAAATTCGTAGCAATACTTACAGATCACTGCATAATTACCAGTCGATCACCTACCCCCTAAAAGTTAGTGTATACGGGTGTAATTTCTGTTTATATACAACGTGTAAAGGATATATGTTTTGTTAAGAATAAAAGTTTAGCTGTGCTAAACAAGTTACTACTTCAGTCATTAGTTCTGGAATCTTTCTGCCTGTCGTTGTCATTGTCGGTGTTGGAGTAGAAGAGCGTGAAGTCGTGTCAGCTGGCAGCAATTGTAAAGTGTCATGCGAGCTGGCAGCAATTGTAAACCGTCACGTCAGCTGGCATCAAATATGTTACCACAAAATTCACAAAGAGAAAGAAAGCGCCGAAATAGGCACCGCCAGAGCTTGGCACTGTCCTAACTCAGGCATCGCCAATATCTCCCTGTGGTGATATTTAGAACGTCGAGATTTCCCCCACAACTGTGCCCCTGGTCGTGCGTTAGCCCCCTGACATTGCTGTCACCTCTCTGGCCCCCGCACCGATGTTGTTTGCCACTGGTGCTTCATATTCCGTCGCTGTGTGTCGCCGTTGTCGTTTCCACTGCTGCGGCTGACGCAAATATACGAATTCCAGACGCTGAAGTACACGAATATCTCGGTCTCCCAACGCACGACCCGATCACTGGTTGGAAACCCTAACGGTCGCAGGGTGCACCACACCTAGGCCCTAATGTAAGCCTAATGTAAGCCTAATGTAAGCCTAATGTACCCATTCTCAAAGCCAGGGCAACGCGAGATGTGAACAAAATGAAAACGAAAACAACCAATAGCCGTTAGGTATTATAGGATTAGTTAGCAAGGTTAGTGTCGTTAGCCACTGCGAAAATAATGCTGACTTTATGTTTATCCACGCGACGTGAACATTCTAATACAGTGCAGGTACTTTTTATAATGTTGTACGCTGTCGCATGTGCTAGTATATGCTCGTATTTTTATACAATAATATTGTACGTGTATGTTCATACTTACACTGACATTTTACATGTATGTTAATATTTACAATGACACGGTACATGCGTATTACGACTTACGTTAACATTGTATATGTATGTTATTACTTACAACAACACTGTGCATGTATGTTAGTGCTTAAGATGACGTTGTAAATGTGTTAGAATTTGTTGTGCATGCATGCTAGTATTTACAGTGGCACTCTTGCTGCGCGTGTTAGTACTCCCGGGGACAGGTATGGCATTGTCTGGTGGCCGCTCTTACTTACAATGAAGAACTTTTCGTTCCCATGTCGATTCAGAATTAAAGCTTTGTTTTTTTCGTCTTCTCCATCTTCTTCGACTGTGTTATCGCAGGTGGGGGTCTGGGACAGCGCTTCCAAGCTCACATAGATCTGACAGCCATTGGAGGTCCATTGGATCAGGTTACGAGCCTGTTGTAACTGCAATGGAACACGTTATACGCTGAGAGAGAACAGGGCGAATCTAACTCGAACCGCGCTGACCCGCTACAGATACATTGAATATAGTTGATGCGAAACATTGAAACTAGTAATGATCACATGTGACACAGCACTGGGGCATGTTACG
>NW_014578841.1:34727-47831 GCF_000485595.1 Priapulus caudatus
CATCCTACAAGTGACCACTCCGCTCCCCAACCGCCAACCCAGAATCCCTAAACAACTGACCACTACCGCCTCTCACGTCACCGACCAGCATCCTAGACACTGCTCCCTCCCCTCCACGCAACAAACACCTCAGGCATTCCTCCCACACTGATACCGCTCCCTCCACCAACGGCACCCAGCATTATAACACTGACCACTACCCTCTGCCCAACCACTCCAGCCATCCTAACTCTCAACTGACACCTCCCTCTCGCCAACCAACCCAAGAATCTCTCAACCAACTGACCACTCACCCTCGCCAACCACTACCAGCATCCTACCACAACTGATCACTCCCGCGCCCACTCACGCACCCCAGGCATCCTACACAACTGATCACTCCCCCCCCACCGAACACATCCCAGCATCCCTACACAACTGATAACGTCCCTCCCACCTCACTACGGGCAGAGACCGTCAGTCCCCGGCCCCTGATTCACTAAGGTACAGGAAGGGAACCCAGGACTTAATCCTTTCGGAGTATTTCGTAGTATTTTCGGACTATTTCGGTGGATGATCACTATCAGGGCAGGCCTTTAGTAGGTCGGAGCAAACTAACCTGCTATGTTGCTATTCGCGAGCATTGCACTTAAGGTTCAGTCGCTCGCGAGAGGAGGCGAGCAGGGAAGCAGTGCAGGGCATACTAGTACCAGCACGCGGTAGGAAGGGATACCTATGACGGATAATAGATTGCTTCGGAGAGACGGCAGGAGGATGATCGCGCAAGCGGTATAGAGAAGCGATGCTATGCGGGAACGAGTGGATACACAGGCGTCATGTATCGACGAGAGCAAGCAGGGAGATACAGGGAGTATAATTTGAGAGGCAGCGCATCTGTTATAGCGCGCAGCGGGACTGTACGGAGACAGACTCTCAGTCCGCGAGGACAGGAGAATAATTTTTTACGACACGTAGAAGGCTTACGAGCAGTACGAAGAGGCTAGAAATCACGGTGACATGATATGAGGGCGCGTGAGCTAGTTGACACACAGGACCATAGGAATAAAGTGTTTGGCGCATATCATATATGAATAGTATATACAGAACGCCGTTGGCGGAGGAGGTAGGGAGGTATTCACAGGTGAAGAGTAGTTGCGAGAGTCATCTTCATAAGGGTGAATATAGCACGATACGAATAGCAGATGATGCGCGAGAAGTTGCCTAGTGAGCGAGTAGATCATATCAGGATACTCACCAATGGAGAAGATTATAGCCCAGGACTGGTGTAGTGAGAACAGATAAACATTCCCAGAGAGTAGCAGCAGGGGCCAGTCCCGACATAGCCCTATACTAACTATTCCACGGTGCAAGATATGACTACAGGATAACACGAAGACGAAGTGTCCCGCGCGAATATGAGAAACCAGTGGAGCTGTAGCAGGAGACGCGATCGAGTGTTTCGGAAGAGAGCAGTACTGCAGTGCGATACAGGCACTTGAGCATAATGCTATTTATGAGTAAGGATGGCAGGCACGGCGCAGGGAGGTGATCGGGATAGCGACGGCAGCAAGTGGAGGACAGCCGGATACGCGGTTTCGCGGAGAGCGAGCAAGCTAGCCATTTACCTGTCAAGAATGCTGTATCTGTGATGCAGGCCGATATTCGGAGCAACATTACCTACAGATCCACTGTCATAATTACCAGTCGGATCACCTACCCTAACAGAGTTAAGTGTATAGCCAGGCGATGGGTAAGAGTACTGGGCGTTTTATGAGAGGCACAACAGTGTAGAGGATCTATTGTTTTAAAATGAGAAAGTTTTAGCTGTGCTCAACAAGTTACTGACTTCAGTCATATAGTTTCTGGAATCTTATCCTGCCTGTCGTTGTCATCGTCGAGCGTTGAGTAGAAGCGCGTGAACACAATTAAATTACTGACAAGGCGTGGGTATATGGCACCCAGGAAGGCGATCGCTGGTGATGGAGGCCGTATGCAGGGCGGGTACAGGGATAGAGATGAGAGGACGCAAGGGATCAGCTGAGGATGGAGGCGCCGTACATGGGAAGGGTAACGACCCGGGATAGAGAAATGAGAGCAGGCAGGGACTGCTGAGGCGCGCAATTGTCGCCGGAGGTCCTGCGTAAGGGAGCCGAACACCCTGATGAGCCATCCATTTGACATGCACAAAGGGTCAACACGATCAGGTGCAGTTACATAAGCTCCACTACTAATGAAGCAGGCAGGCATCTGCTTGAGCAGCATGGAGCCTAGTCTCCAGCTAATCAAAGCAGGAGGCAACGGAAAAATGAAAGTGCCATAGCTGGTACCCGTCAACACGAGCCATCATCGTATTTATGACCAAGAACGTGAGGAGCAGGCGACGGAAATAGGCATAGATCGCAGACAACTACGCCGGGTGCCCGGAGGCGTCACCATCGCTGTAAATGAAGGGTATCAGCGACTAGCCTGAGCATGACCAGAACATGACCAGCTGGCGAGAGTGTATGCGGAGTAAGCATGCGCGAACTGAGGCTTTATCAGATCTAAATCAATGTGACAGCAGAGAGAGCATTTAGAACACAATTGCAAAGCATGGGTTGCCAGACACTGAGAGACTCTGCCAGCTTGCCGCTATTAATACGACATATTAAAGTAGATTGTTCCCGCGCTCGACAGTTCCATCTCGCGCGTGCTTTAACATTCATCTGCATGCAACAGTCCATTCGCGATCGCGCGCAGCCAGTCTATACTAAAATTATACGCGGCGACAATAATAGCCCGGTGCTACATCACGTAGCAGACCAATACTCACCAGATAATTTCTAGCATTTATCCACAACTTCAAAGCTTGCGAGCAGCTAGAAACTGCTCTTTTAGTCGCATTGCCTGTCTCTCTCTCTCTTCGCTCTCTGCTCTCTTCCCATCAGTCAAATCTACGTATCTCCGGCTAAACAGATCCCGGTATTTGTTGTAAATACCGCGCTTCCAGACCACGAATTAATTGTTCCAATGCTTCAGAAATACGGATCTCTTAGACCCGCGCATTTCCTCGTCGTGAACGCTAAATACCGGATTTCTTGAAGCCGCGTATTTTAGACTGGTCGCGCTCGACAGTTCGCCAGTGCTAACGTGAGTGGAATTGTCGAGCGCGCGACCAGTCCTACCCGTTATTTTATCGGCAGTTGGTGCGCATTGCATTGTTTAAAGCAGCTCGCAGCTTCGCAAATATCGTCTTTTGGGCAGCGAATCTAGCGTGTGAACGCTGGCCGCGTATTTTGTCTCAGATTCGGGTATTGTCGCAAATACCTGTATTTCAATAAATACGAGTCTCTCGTGTGAACCAGAGGCTTGTAGCTCACCACAAAAAAGACACAAAGTGATGTGAGTTGCGAAAATCAGTTTTACATTGACCAACCATCGACGTACATTATACCGAACGAAGGTATTATGGAGATAACACCTCGGCATACTTACCTTGTAATTATGGTTGTAATTTTTTATGTGAAATAAATGCTTTGAGATGTGAAAGTCCTGAGAGATGGGAGGGCGAGTGGTGCGTTACACTAACATATCGCCATTTGAAGCGTTTTCAATAATATTCAGATTTAGCACTGCCTAAAAAGCGAGCTCCCGATGTTGTATACCGTGGTAAGATTGAGAGGATACGCTTATTCCAACGTAGCTGCCATAATACCCCCACGTGACTACATGGTGTTTCCTCTCTGCCCATAACACACACTCTTACTTGTCAAAGGTAATTGGTTCATTGAATGTTTTACTTCGTATGAGTTTCCTCGTAGGCGCTCACGATCGTTCTGTCATTGCTATATCGCTTAATATAATGTTATAAACCAAAATAAATCACAATTTGTGACGGTAGACGCTGATACCCGCTCTTGACTGTTCTTAAGCGATGGCGTTCCAGACATATAAATAGGTTTATGCTGCCATTCCAACCATCGTATTTGTAAACTTTACTCTAACTATAGATCTGTCTATTTATCTGCAGGGTGCCACGAGGATAACTACCAATTTTGCATTAAAGATATTGTTCAATGAAATCTTGTAAAAACGCACCAGATCGAGTGTGACACCATCTGACTGTCTGTCTGCGTGTCTATATCATAATACTGCTATATATTATTGCCAAAACCTACCTAATTTGCATAATTTTTTTTTAAATATCAAACCCTATGCCCCTTATTCCATTCACATACCAATCACAACGAGCAAACTCCGCTTGAACCTCGAACTGACTAATCGGCAATCTCCCATTTTTTGCCAAAAATTCGCCGTGTCTCGAAAGTACGATCGAGCTGACGTGCTCCCAAAATCGGTCGACGTTAGTATGGGAGCATAGCAGACTACACAACTATACCCAATTTAAACGGTTCTCTGACGTTATCGTTCCGTAGCCAAATGTTGACGGACTGCGCGTACGAACGACGTGCGACGTACACCGGACCGAGCGACCGCAACGTACGACGGACGACGACCCATGGCAATAGCTCAGCTTGACGATGTCAAGGTGAGCTAAAAGCCAGGGACGCGCTGTCATATATACTTAGTTATACTTAGTTACGTCACAAGTATTGAATCTCAAAACATGGACAGTTGTCCATTTGTCCAAGCGTGCCGGAAAAAGCGTGCCTGAAGCGTTGTGAGAAAAAAACCACCGACATCTTTAACTCACGATAGCTGTATTTATGATGGGTGTCTGATAGCAGACACAAGCTAGCAGCTGCTGCCACCGTGTGACTGCAGCATCCAACCACCAGTACTACTAAGAAGTAGCCTTCTCTCTATCACACACACACATAAACAGTATTTATATATACTGTCAGAGTATATATATATATATATATATATACACACATATAATATGTATGTGTGTATCTCTCTCCACTCTCTCAAATTTCCCTTGTGAGTTAATGATAAGATTTGACTCTCGTAGTCGGAGCTCAGCCGGGTGTATATGGACATCATTACTAAAGCCTGCCACAGATTCTCAACTGTCGCCAAGTGGCCACTGTTCTTACAGCGCCACCGAGAAAAATCTCACTCGGCCTTCTCTAACTTTGCATGCAGCAAGCAAGGCACACGACAAAACAGATGACGGCACTTCACTAGATCAAAAGCTGTGCGATGCTACGCATAAGAAACAGAGCAGAAGCCAAATTACTATACGCGGAAGCTTTGCAACATATACAGACTTAACAAAATATCGAACTTTGCACTGCACATGGTAGTGTAATGTACAATGTGCCACAATGTACGTGACGGCACAATGCATGGGTACCTCAATGTAAAGGGTAATATAATGCACATGGTTACACAATGTACATGGTATTTCAATGTACATGGTAATTAAATGTAAATGGTACCACAAAGTCCCTTACAGCTACAGGGTGAACAGTGTTACAATGTACAGTCTCTGTATCTGGGGTGTATATATGCCACATTGCCAGCTCAATAGATTTAGACTCTAATAATGTACATGTCGGCTCTAATACACGTTCACGGACGGCGTTACATCTCAGACCAAGCGTTCAAGACGTGTGCACATTCAGCGAACGCGGGCAACTCTACTCAGCGATAGCATGGGAAATTAGAGATGACAACAAACAGCAGGCGAGACACGGCTAATGTGTGTGTGTGTGTCAGCCGTATGCATCCAGCTGCCTCAGCAAAGCAAGCGGTTCGTTGCTAGGCAACTAGACAATGCGGCGAAACTAAACAACATTTCGAATGATTTCGTCCGTAACGCCCGTTACGCTTGCTATCGTTGTGATAAATGAATCATGGGTCGAGCGCGGGGTGACACGGGAAATGCTATCCCCCGGGCGTGGAGGGACAGTCACGTGATACAGTTGACGTATACTTCAAAGTCCAAATCTTCCACAGAAAGATTCCACAGTCATACTTCCGTACTAGACATGGCCTTATATCCCTAACCCTAACCCTAAACCTGATCCTAACCCTAACCCTAACACTATAAGTGCTGCCACATTTCGTACTGTCCGCTTCCACGCCCGGGTAGCATTTCACGCGGGATACTACGTGCTACCATAGTGCTACACTTCAAACTGCATACAGCGCCCCCTTCGTGCAACGTACTCCGGAAGTGAATTAGCCAGAGCAAGAGCGCGCCATCTGTCGTGGAGTTTGGCTACACGTATTGGGGGATCCTCTTATCATAGATTTATCCCTCTCTGCCACCTCTCTTTAGTCTGCCATTCATTCTCCCCCTCTCCATGCCTCTCCCTGTATATAATCGCTCTCTATATCTAAGGTATTTCCCCCTTCCACTCTATCTCGCACTCGTCTGTCTATATTGACCTTGTCTTCGTCCTTATTTGTATATAATAACCGCCGTGTTTCTACTACCGGTTCTCCTCAGACTTTAGTCCGATAAAAATCAGAAATGTGCCCTCCTAGGGTTATACACTTGCTGCATTCATCATTCATCTAGCTGGTAATGATATGGGTTTGACAGCCCACGTTGTTACGTGTCGTGCATGAAGTGCTAGCGACGTAGTACGCCATTAATTTCTAGTTTCTAGTTCGCTCGATCTGACGGATCTACGACGCGCTACAGTAGCGACACCTGCAGCTGACAGGGAGAAGTGTGTCGAACCTTATACATATCTAAGAGCAGAATTGATATTACCCGCAGCCGGCAGTATATTACCCGCGGCATACGCGTGCTATATATAAGCAAACTCAACATGACGTACATGTTATCAGGGGTGTACCCGGATGTTATCAACGAATTAGTGAAAGGTAGTCTTCTATAACGTGATCGCCTGCGCGCACATGACATGTACATGTGACTATATGATCCCGACATGTGATTTCTTCTCCGTATCTTTCCCTTGGAGTTTTCCATCGTCTTCATGCCTTCGTTAGGTTTTCTGCGTGCATTATTATTTTGCGCAAGGCACTCTTTAACAAACCATTTTAGCTTTTTCCCTTAGTTAATTAGTCCATGTTCACTGTTCATTTAGGAAGGAAGGTCAAACTGTGGCATTTCGTATAATTTCAACTCGTTGCTTCTATATTATGAATTTTCAATAATTTGCTCTTCTGCGCATGATAATTATTTCCCCGTCGGAACCGCTATCTACATTTTTAGTTCGGACTCAATCATACTCGTTATAACCTTTCCTCATATCATTAATTAAATCCCCTAGGTAGTAATATTGGTGCATTTTTTGATTAACTTGGTTGCCTATTAAAATTCTCTATCCTTTCTTTTGTTTGTGGATTTTATAACCATTGTAGTTATGTTTTGTTCATTATTGAATTTAATTTTTTGATTCAGTTCTATATTTCTGGAAATTGACTGAGGCAATTTTTGTTTTACGTTTTATAAATCTCCAATTCCTACAATTACGTCAATATATAATCATTGTCATCTCTAACACTACAGACCATGTCCGCTGACGGCGCTTGTGGAGAGCGCCGCCGGCCTCTCGAATTTGCGCACGTCTCCCACTGGCGGACAGCGCTTCATACTTGAACATCGCCCGCGGTCGCGTGCGCATATTCCCGCGGAACTGCCGCGTCTTCATCCGCTGCGCCGCGCTTAGGATCAACAGCAAAGCTGTGCCACGAATCTGTATCCATGTCTCTCTGGATATATATATATATAAGTATATATTATATATATATATATATATAAGGATTCTAACATCTGGCACAGCTAGCTAACCTTAGACAGTTAACCAGCTCACATGGCGCCACGACATCGGAATTGCGAAGATTGCTCATTTAAGTGCACTGCGGTGAATCCAGAGAGCATGATACAAGAGTTGCGTGGCAACGCTTAGCTGTTGATCCATAAGCTCGGCGGGCGCGATGAGACGCGCAGTTCCGCGGAACACATGTGCATGCGACCGCGGGATGTGAAGTATGAAGCGCTGCCGCAGTGGAGACGTGCGGCCAAATTCGAGGCCCGGCGCACGTCTCGCACAGCGGTCCGCGAGGTCTGTCAGTTTTATGAAGAGTCACAATGCACGAACTTTGTCTAAATAAGAAGCTCTCACGGGCTAAATAAGAGCAATTATACCCACCTTTGATATTCTTGAACTTTAAGCCGATCAAAAGGCTTGTTTGGGCGGCTCCTCATTATGCAAGATCCCTGCTTCCAATTGAAATGGCCCATGAAATTGGTCCAGTGAATTGTGTTTTTCGGTAACCCCCAAAGAAAATGTCTATCCTCTTACATGGACCCTTTTCGCCTGATCAATCACGCCTTCAGCGTCAACTTGAATAACAGATATGAAATTGTTGTTTGAGTTGTGCTCTTGACGATCACGTGCATTTGACGTACAAGACTGTTGAAGCACAGGCATTGAACGTCTCAATAAAAATACATATTTCACCACAAATTTTTCCACAATGATCGACCCGCCTGTGTCCCAATAGTGGAACGTATGTGAAAGGGTTACAAGCCCTCTAGGACCTGAAGGTCCCGATAGAACCGTGAAGGCTAGGAGAAAGTCCAGATAGACCGAAGGTTCGCTAGAAACGCGCAGTTCTGTGCTCATAAGTGTAAAGATTCGTCATTTTCAGACATAATCGCCAGTGGCTACTGCGTCGGACCGGTCGCGACTAGCGCCTCGAGGACCAGACTACGCATCCGGAAATGCCACTTACACGCACACGGGCTCTGCGCGACTACCGCGTACACGCGATGATATGGCCAACGGGACAACTCGCTCTCCCTCGCGTCTCCATCTGCCTCACACCGATGACTCTCACAACCCCACACACAGGTTGCCACAACAGCCGACACACATATCGCAGAACATCACACCACAGCCACTGCACCACAGATCACCGTCACGCGCGCAGGCGCCGCACGCCGCACGCTCGCACGCTTTCGCAATCGCAAACAAGCGCACCTGCGCGCGCGCAGGGCACACACGCACAGCACACGCCAGGCACGCGTACAGCACGCGCGCTGAATACAGAGCATGTCACTTATCAAGTGGTTCTGTCAATGATGCTCGCAGCAGGCGACGCTTTTCAAGTTGCCTGACGTCGTCGGTAAGAAAATTGCAAATGAAAAAAAAGTAAGGTGGAAAACAAACAAAAATATGAACAGAGAGAATACGTGACTTCCAGTCATCATGGCTGGAAGCGAGTTCAACTGGTTTGCTGTACCAAAGACAGAGAAGGCAATACGTGGACTATTGCACACGCCTACTGGGGTTCCTTATGGCCTACTCTCGTCTCTACACGAGGCAACCTCGTCTTTTATAATTTAATCTAAACATTTCGCAAAGGAAGTCTGCAGCGTCACTGGGGTCCGTCTGATCAGCATATACAAGCAGTGAATGCTGCGTCCTGTGCAGAGGAGATAACCAACAGGCCCATTAGACGTCCTGTCAGGAAAATCGGGCGAGGCCAACAACAGGCGATAAAGCGGAAATATCAATATTTTTGTTTGCTCTAATGGATGTAAAAGGTTAGGTTTGGTCTCGGTATATCTAACAGGACCACAGCACAAGGTGTTTCCCATAGGGTTAAACTAGCACAACTACAATATTCGAATTTACGGGCAGTGAAATTGACATTCGGGCAAGTGAAAATTCAACCCAACTTGCCGCGAATGGGCAAGTGGTTCAAAAATTAATGTCGCAGGCCCTGTACTGCACGTTTAAAGGAAACGGCCATTTCATCTCTGCAAAAGAGCAGGGAGAAATCCGCGGTGAAGTGTCCAGCTAATACAAACCGGCGTTATCACTCGGCTGGTTGAGCCTGCGATCACAGTTATTAAGATTAACTTTTCGGCCTACCCGCCGGCAGACCCAGCGAGATTGCCAACACCTTAATAATAATAATAATAATCATAATCATCACTCATAATAATTTATAGATAATAACAACATAATAACATAAATAATAATCAATCACCGCTAATGCCGTGATCGCACTCGGAAACAATAATAAATAATAATAACTGAATAATAATCAGGATGGCTTGAGAAATATGCCGTCAGATTTAAACGTAACGATAATGATAGAACCATCATATCAGCCATAATGAATGATTATGATACGAAGGTGAACCTTGTCACACACACTCAGTATACGTTATTTTATATTAGTCATATAAAAACAGTAAACCTCCGAATAGCTCGCTCGCCATACCGTCTCGACGTGCGCATTCTAATTTTAGACAGAAAATATCTTTAACAGCCGCGCGAGCTAAGCCTGGCGTAATGAACGTTAATTTCACATCATGTTTTCATTCCAATAGAAACGCATCAGCCACTCTTCTCATTATTTTGTTACTGTTTTAGAGTCTGACATATAAAATCATTTTCTAATGATTGGAAACCCAATTTCCCCGCGCGCTCGCTCCACAAATTAATAACATAAAATGTACGAGCAAGCATGTTTTTTTACTCATAATTATCGAAAAAGATTAAAATTATAATTGTCTGATGAACATTAAAAAGTCACGCCGTTCCTAACCGATCTTGCGTCGCTGTTGGACACCGCTTAGTGCCCCCCGTCTCACTCGTAGATTATATTTCAATTATAAAGGGCCTTAGAAAACGAAATGATAACAAAGCAAATCTACCCGTATTCCGCAAATAAAATCGTGAGTCGTTATCGTATGCATTAGTCATGTTGGCGCAACAACGAATAAATCAAATTACACTCAACACACAGTGACCGACACAATTATCTCCTCTGTTTTGTGTGGTGGTGTGTGTGGTGTTGCTGTGTGGTGTGTGTGGGCGTGTGACGGGTGCGTGTCGCGTGTGCGTGTGCCGTGTTTGTGTGTGCTGCTGGGTGTTGTGTGTGTGTGTGTGTGGTGTGTGTGTTGTGTGTGTGTGTGGATGTGTGTGTGTGTGTGCTGGTGTGTGGTATGTGTGCGATGTGTTACGCTGTGTGCGTGTGTGTGTGTGTGTTTGTGTGTCGTGTGGTGTGTTGGTGGTGTTGTGTGTGTGTAGATGTGATGAATAACGTGAGTGTCGGTCGTGCCTGATGGAAGTGATCGTTATGTGTGTGGGTGTGTGTGATTGTGTGTGTGTTGTGTTGTGTGCTGACCCGTATTAGTGGTTTTGTAAGCCTGAGAGGCCCAGCACAATCACACACACACCGAGACTCAAAGCATAATCTCCCCAATATCTTCATGATGAAATACTCATTCATTTGCGAGTGCCGCATGGCCTGATACCCCTGCATGTCCCAACTATACCGGTAGAACATCTAACCAGTCGATACATACAGCCCCCCCAGCCCATCGCACACTCCTACACAGTCTCCTCACATCGGTCAGGCCCACACAACCCCCACACCGCCTCACCACACCCCACCGTGTAACACAAGCGCTGCCTCCCTCTGCGCTCTGCACGCCACTGTCTGTGCATCGAGTTGTGTGCGTGCGCGTCGGCGCGTGTCTGTGTCCTCGTGTGTATAGTGTGCTGTGTGCGGGCGTGGTTCGTCACAAATTAACCGTTAAAGTATTTACTAAGATTTTATGAAATCTTCGTCTATCGACTCTTCGTCTATACGGGTTGACCCCACCCCCACGTTATGTGAAACATATAGCGGTTAGTATGCCCCCTACTTCTGTGACATATCCGTGACTACCCACTGACAGGCCCAGCCATACATCTGGTAACATCGAAAAATCCATCGCGCACATATAAAGAAATGCTGAGAAACTCACCCGAAAGCCGAGTTAATAATCGAGCAGAACTCCGAACGTCGCCGTATCCGATATATCGAACGCTCGCCTCCGATATCGCAATTAGCGAGGCCCGCTAGAGGGACCAAGCAAAAAGCGCGCTGGGCAAGACCGTCACCTACACCCAGCTACGTGTCACCAATGTGGGCTAACACAATCGAGTAGCGCGGTTAGGGATTTTCGGAATTATTTAATTTGAAGAAAAACTTCAATGTTCAATTAATGACGCACTCGTTCACTTCCGCCAGCGAGTGAAAATGCCAAAAACTTTAAAAAAAAATCCAATAAATAAACCATAAATTTACGAAAATGTAATATAAATGTGTACGATGTGTTATGGATTTGTTGTTGTTGTAATTTTTTCCATTGTTTACGAAAAGTAAACAGGCTAGCGAAAGACAGTAGGTGCAGTAACTGGTCACGTCGGTGACGCCCCATTCATGTCCATCAACGAAGAAGGCGGGGTTTATTCTGATTACGGAGATGCGAAAATGCAACCGAAGGACGTAACGCAGTGCGCTAAACAGTGTGTTATTTTCGTATTTGTGGCAAACTCTATCGTAGGAAACCGTTCTAACATAGCAGAATGCCCTAGTTCCTGAGATCGGCGATTTGGTGGTCCAATGGGTCCCCATCTTTAAAAATATCAGAGACTGGTGCGGCGTAGGCTGTGATTGGAAGACACAAAGTGTCAATCCTCGGCGCGTCTCGGCATCATGGCCGCATCCCGTCTAGATGAAATCCACGTGTAGACGGCGGAAGAAAGGGGAAAAGAGGAAGAAAGGGAGAGGGGGAGAAAGAGAGGAGGAGAAGGAGAGAGGAAGGGGAAAGGGAGCGCAAGAGAGGGGAGCGATGTGGAAGACAGGAAGAGGAGATCTGCGAGAAGATACGGGCGGGGAGTAACACAGAGGGAAAAGAGAGAAAAAAGGGAATGACAGGAGAGAAATACGATATGCAGGATAGGCGAAATAGAAGAATTCAGGCATCACACACGTTTGTGCTTACCACCGCAAAAAGAAGCACATTTCTCGCCTTACCTCTGCACAGCGCATGTGACAGCATTTAGTCATTGTTATGCACGCGAACCGGAAGAAATCCGCACGGATTCTATAATAATTGGAAAATTGGAGTGTGTGTGTGTGTGTCGCGTGTGTGTGTGTGTGTGTGTGTGTGTGTGTGTGTGTGTGTGTGTGTGTGTGTGTGTGTCGCGCGCGCACGCTCTCTTTCTCTTGTTCACGTTTTTTCGCACGCGTTCTCTCTCTTGTTTTCTCTTTTTCTCTTCCTCTATTTCTCGCGTTCTCTCGCTCACTTTCTCTAAATCTCTCCCCCGCTCTCTCTGTCGTGCGCGCGCTGTCTCTGTCTTGCCCTCTCTCTCTCTCTCTCTCTCTCTCTCTCTCTCTCTCTCTCTCTCT
>NW_014578841.1:53699-54035 GCF_000485595.1 Priapulus caudatus
CGTGCGTGCGTGCGTGCGTGCGTGCCTGTGTGTGTGTGTGTCCACGCGCGTGCTTGTGTGCGTGCGTGTATGTTTGCGTGTGTAATTCTTGTGTATGTGTGCGTGCGTGCGTATGGGTGTGTGCATGCGTTTGCTAGCGGCAAAGGTTTTTAATTAGCGTGCATAATGTTAATGTTGTGTGTGACGGAGAAAGAAAGGGAGAGAAAAGAGAGAGAGAGAGAGAGAGAGAGAAAAAGAGAGGGAGGGAGAGAGAGCGAAGGAGAAAGAGAAATGGAGAGCGAGAGCGAGAGCGAGAGAGAGAGAGAGAGGGAGAGAGAAGAGAGAACGGGAGAGAGA
>NW_014578842.1:0-6874 GCF_000485595.1 Priapulus caudatus
AGAGAGAGAGGTGTAATCACCCATTTCCGCAGTTTGCACGCTCACAAAAACAATCGTTTGAAGAATGACTCACGGCTGCTGAGCAGACGAACTCGTTTTAGGTGCAGCCACCGCTACGTCTACTTCACCCATGTGTGCGTGCGCGTGCGTGCGTGCGTGCGTGCGTGTACTCGCCATGTGCGTGCGTGCGCGTGCGTGCGTGTGTGTACTCACTCTCTGTGTGCGCGTGTATGTGTGCGTGATATCTGTGTGCCGTGGTGCTATGTGTTGTACTGCTACGGGTTGCGTTGGGGCGGTTAAAGAAGACAGGTGCAGGCGAGCAGAAGCAGTAGCAATAACAGCAGCAAGAGCAGCATCATCATCATCATCATCGTCAGCAGCAGCAGCAGCAGCAACAACAACAACAATAACACCGGTAGCAGCAGCACCACCACCACCACCNGAGGGAGAGAGAGAGAGAGAGGAGAGAGGAGAGAGAGAGAGAGGAGAGGAGAGAGAGTGAGAGAAGAGAGAGAGATGAGAGGAAGAGGGAGGAGGAGAGACGAGAGAGAGAGAGAGTAGAGATGATGAAGGGAAGAGAGAGGGGAGAGAGAGAGAGAAGAGAGGAGAGGAGATAGAGAGGAGAGACGGAGAGAGACGAGGAGAGAGAGAGAGGAGAGAGAGAGAGAGGAGAGAGGAGAAGACGAGAGGAGATGAGACGAGAGACGAGAGAGGAGAGAGAGAGAGAGGAGAGATGAGAGACGAGAGAAGAGAGAGATGAGAGAAGAGAGAGAGAGACGATAGAGCAGATATAAATGAGAGTATGAGAGAAATATAAAAGAGACAAAGAGAGAGACTCATCGCTGTGACGATGTGGCGCCGTTTTCGAACGCGCGACGCGCCTTGGTGTATTTTTAGGAGTGCGGCGTGCGTTCGTCCGTGCCGATATGCGTTTCGTGCGTGTGCCGTGTTTGCTTGTATGTGTACGTGCGGTACGCTGTTTGCTTGTAGGTGAACGTTGCTCCTTGCGTGGTTTGCTTGTATTGTGTACTAGCCAGTGTACGTGGTTGCTTGTACGTGTACGTGCGTGCGCGTGTTTACTTGTATTGACGTGCGTAGCGCTGTTTGCTTGTATGTGTGGCGTGCGTGCGTGTTTGCCTTGATATGTGTACGTGCGCGCTGATGTTTGCCTTCCTATGCTGTACGTGCGTGCCGCGTGTTTGCTTGTCTGTGTACGTGGTGCCTGTTGCTTGTATGTGTACGTGGTGGCGTTGTTTGCTTGTATGTGTACGTGGTGTCGTGTTTGCTTGTATGTGGTAGTGCCTTGCGTGCGTGTTTGCTTGTATGTGTACGTGCCGCGGCCGTGTTTGTTGTAGTTGCGAAAAAGAGGTTGCGGAGGGAATTATTACATACTAGAAGGATGGTGTTGATCGGAACAAGACGGTCATTAAGAATGGTGACCCCACCATCACGGAGGGACGCGTGTGTTTATTGCTGATTTATGCCCCACCCTGCTAGAAATTGCCATCTCGCTGTTAAAGCCAATCACCTTCTTCCGCTGTTTTTCAGATCTCCTCTTCTTTATTCCCTCCGTTGTTATGTATATTCTACTATTATTCTACTAAATAGTTATATATCTATTATTATTTATATATTAAATGCCTGTTGGTTGGACGGGCACTATGGCTCTCATAGTGTTCACTGAGGAAAAGGATATAGTGCCCGAAATAGTGCCACCCCAACAACAGCATTAATGTTTTAGTGGCATCACATGACTTGCCATCTACTACGCGCAAATATGAAGTGAATAAGAAAAGTTTCTTAGAACGAAACATTTCATTGCTTATTAAACTGTCTTACGTCACGATTTCTAGCACCAGCAAGTCAGTATATTGTGTGTTATTTGTACAAAATAAAATTTATGAAACTACAATTACTGAATTAGATGTTTCTGTGTACTTTTCGGCTTATATATTTCTTTATACTAACCTAACTTTGCCGCGGCATTCGATGTAGCAAAACGACTCGACACAAACAACCGCCATTAATCGAACCTCGTTGGGGCGCCCAGCACGCAGGCAGATTCGTAGACTGTGAACACAATGCGTTATAATAACAATGGCGTCGCGCAGAGCAATAGTGCCCGCTCAGGGCGGCCCCGCTCAGGCGGGCACTATGTTTCATAGTCCTGCGACGTTTCCAATGGAATTCTCAAACGATTTATCACGTGATGCACGAAATACCTTTATATATATATATTCATTTATATTTATATCCTAATCTCACATGCAAGTCTTCATCGCTCCAGCTAGTAAATATATCAATGTGATCAATTTACTTGGATGAATCTTGTGTGGTGAAATGAGGCTAGTTTCTCGTGCCTGTGCGATCTATAGGAGGAAGAGACGCGCGCTGAGAGAGAGAGGCAGAGGAGAGAGGAAGATAGATGCGACCGAGAGAGAGAGAGAAGAGGAGAGGAGGAGGAGAGAGATGAGAGACGAGAGAGAAGAGCGGAGCGACGGAGGGAGAGAGAAGAGCGAGAGCAGAGAGAGAGCATGAGAGAGGAGAGAGAGAAAGAAGAGAGAGGAGAGCAGAGAAGAGAGAGAGAGAGACGAGGAGGAGAGAGATGAGAGAAGAGAGGAGAGAGAGAGAGAGAGCGCGAAAGAGACAGAATGTTCTTACAAGACACAGCATTACAACGTGTGATGATGGTAAAACTGATGACTTAATACACGACATTATAGTTATAATATATTGATATAATTTACGATATATGACATAATAAACGAATATATAAATTATGACTTATATACGATATCTGATATAAACGAAATATATATAATATATGATATGAATATCACGATAATATGACATATAAACGACATTATTAGTATTATATGATATAATACGATAATATGACATAATAAACGATGGTATTGAGAGGTTGCACTTCGGTGGAATACCCGCCGTCACACGAATAACGTTATTGAATGTAGTTTTGTATTTGATGCAGAGTGAGGGGCCATAACCAGCGACCGGCGGCTTCACGATCGTGATGGATGACGATTACTAAACAACACCATCGCGCACGCCAGCTGCAGGAAGCCGACGGGCGGCTCAATGTCGTGAATGATGCCGATACTAAACAACATCCTGGCACGCACTGGCAGCAAGAGCGGACGGCGGCTATGATCGTGATGATGACGTACTAACACACTCTGCGCACGCACGGCAGCGAAGCGACGGCGCGCTACGTCGGTGATGAGGACGGTACTGCCAACACCTGCGCACGCACTTAAAGCGAAGTGACGGCGGCTCAAGTCGTGTGATGGACGATATGCAACACCTGCGCACGCACTGTAAAGCGGAGTGCGGCCGGCTGGACGATCGTGCATGTGCGCATACTGCCACCACCTGCGCTCGCCTTAAAGCGAAGTGGCGGCGGCTACGATCGATGATGATGACGATACATGCCACCACCTGCGCACGCACTTTAAAGCGAAGTGGCGGCGGCTACGATCGTGGATGATGACGATACTGCCAACACCTTGCGCACGCACATTAAAGCGAAGCGACCGGCAGCTACGATCGTGATGAGGTTGCGGATACTGCCAACACCTGCCGCACGCACTTAAGCGAAGTGACGGGCAGCCGATGCGTGATGATGACGATACTACGGAACCCCGCTATGTCCACGTCATTCACAGTTACTTCGAGCAGCTAGCATGCTGCGTGTGTATTAAGAGTAGATAATAGAGATCTCTATTATCTACTCTTCGTGTGTATTCATGTAGACTCAAACAGTATTAAGACAAACGTAACATTGGTTGCAACGGGGACATGCATGGAAATAATTCACAGACGCCGAATGTTCGGTTTACAGCAAATAGCAATTTTCCACTAGTTAAAAACCCTTATATATATATATATATTATATATATATATATATATATATATATATATTATACACCCATGCTGTGCCATGTGTACTACAATGTGCTCTATATATCCCATTAAACGCTACCGCATACATACATCAAGTTTTCCTCTCTCCTTCATTTCGTTCCTCCATTGATCCCTTCCTGCCTCCTCTGCTCTTCCCCTCTCTCTCTCTCTTTCTCTCTCTCTCTCTCTCTCGCTCTCGTTCACTTTCTCCGCCTCCCTGTCTATCTCTCTCTCACTCACGCACCGAGCTAGCTCCAATATTTGCCAGCTGCATGGCAGCTTCTTTATATGTGTTACACACATACGAATCTTATGTAACATGTACAGAAATTCGTGAGTATATTTTATGTTTGCTTGCATACAGGCGTTTATACAGCCGTGTTACGCCACTAGTTTATACACTCGTGTTACGCCACTAGTTTATACACCCGTGTTACGCCACTAGTTTATACACCCGTGTTACGCTACTAGTTTCTCTGTGTGTTAGGTAGTACCGAGTGAGAGTTTGGACTGTGTCTAGGTCTCTGTGTTGAATCTGATTTGATGTTATAAATATCAAATAAATGTATATAAATTATTACAATTAGCAGTAATTGTAACTAATTTTCGAGCAATATACCTACGGCTTATTAAGTGCTTATCGTAAGGTACAACGAACGTATGATAGTTATTGGGTTGTGACCTGGCTGTATTCTGTATCACATAGCTAGGATACGTGTCTCTCTGTTTGTCTGTCTGTCTGCCTGCTTGTCGCTCTGTCAAGATGTCTGTTTGCCTGCCTGCCTGCCTGCCTGCCTGCGTGCGCATGTACTTTTGTATGTTTACATGCGTACGCATGTGTATAAATATATGAAATATTGCCCAGTCTATATAGTTAATATTCTTGTTATAGAGATTTTCAGAGAGTTAATGTTGTTATAATTGTTGCTATTATTGTTATTATTATATAGTTTTGATTAAACCAGCAGTTTAATTACATTATATTACAGTTGTTTGTTGTCATTACTATATCGTGTGTGTGTAATAACATCCCTACTAGATATCTACATCATGCGCATTTATCTTAAATACGTATCTTATATCTTACATACATTTATCTGATACACGTGTCTTATTATATTTAGCACAAATGTGTCGTATATACGTATCTTATATCGTACACAAATGTGTCGTATATACGTATCTTATATCGTACACAAATTTATATTATATACGTATCTTATATCGTACACAAATTTATATTATATACGTATCTTATATCGTACACAAATTTATATTATATACGTATCTTATATCTTACACAAATTTATATTATATACGTATTTTATATCGTACACAAATTTATATTATATACGTATCTTATATCGTACACAAATTTATATTATATACGTATCTTATATCGTACACAAATTTATATTATATACGTATCTTATATCGTACACAAATTTATATTATATACGTATCTTATATCGTACACAAATTTATATTATATACGTATCTTATATCGTACACAAATTTATATTATATACGTATCTTATATCGTACACAAATTTATATTATATACGTATCTTATATCGTACACAAATTTATCCTATACACATTTATCTGCCTTATACACGTGTATCTTACGGACGGCCTTACTTCTGTACTGCGAAAGTGTTCTAGTGGGTTTAAAACGTTTTTGAATTAATTAACATTTTCAAGTTATATTCCCACTTTTCCTTTCGACAATTTTCCGGCTCAATTTGTGATTAACAAACCTCGTGATGACGCATCACCGTGACATCGTTTACAATGGAGAACGTACGCAGTATATCCACGCATATCTATACAATCAGCAGGTGAGGGCGTAATAACCTTTCTCTATCACATCTACTCGTGTGTTTATCAGTGTGTGTGTGTGTGGGTGTGTGTGTGCGTGTGCGTGGTGCGTGCGTGCGTGTGCGTGTGCGTGTGTGTGTGTGCGCGCGTGTGTGTGTGCGTGTGCGTGCGTGCGTGTGTGTGTGTAAGGGTTTTAGTTGTGCATGCAGCAGAGCTGTGTACTCTGCAGTACTCTATCCCGTGCTCTTACACCCGCGACCACTATCCAATCCTCATCCGCTCTGATAAGCGGTTGTGTTGTCACAGAGGCTTCTCTCTCTCTACGCCCTTAATTGTCATCCTGCTGTGAAGTTACGAGCCGCACACGCGTGAATGTGTCGTATTGTCTCACTGAGAGCAAAATTGTCCGCTCGAGTGCAAAATTGCTTTACATATCGTAACGTCGACCCGAGGTATGCAGCAGCTGCTGCTATACTGATCCGATAGGCAGTAAGCAGCGAGGGTGCGAGAGAGCATGGGGGGTAAGAGAGGGAGAGAGAGAGAGAGAGCGGGCGAGAGAGGAGGGAGGTAAGAAGGGAGAGAGAAGGGAGAGGAAGAGAGAGAGAGAGAGAGAGAGAGAGAGAGAGAGAGAGANGAGAGAGAGAGGGGGGGAGGGAGAGATAGTAATACAGAGAGAGAGGGGGGTGAGAGGCCGCTCACGACAGACGATCACCTGTTGAGCAAGCAGACTGCGCTGCACCTTTTTTTTTGGTTTTTACCGTTTCCTGTAATTACCTGTAAATCGATTCGCAATTTAGGCGCGAAATTAGCGATCGAGCTCAACACTGCTGCCGCCGACGCCGTAACCTGTTCTGCGGGTCCGTCGCGCGTGTAGCAAACGAGAGAGGGTTCGAGCAGACGAGAGATAATCGACGATGACGTCATAATGCCGCCGCGGTTTCCGGCGTCTGCGTTCACGCCGTCATTGTTTTGCGTCGCGCGAGAGAGCGGAGCGATGGTGTGCTCAACCGCACACGCACGCACGCGCACGCACGCACGCACGCACGCACGCACGCACACACGCATACACACGCACACGCACACACACACACACACACACACACACACACACACACACACACACACACAC